>NC_042999.1:75493544-75501044 GCF_006345805.1 Octopus sinensis | reverse complement strand
TTGTTTGAAGCGAATCAAAAGAAACTGTTTCGGGAACTAGATGGGCAATTACACATAACAATGATACCAGATGAAGAGAAAGACAAGGCATTCTGGAGAGGGATCTGGGACCAACCTATAGAGCATAATGATGAAATAGAGTGGCTGCATGAAATCCAAGATAGGTCAAGAAATATAGAAGGCCAAGAAGACAAAAATGACGACAGAAATGATTTTTAAAAAAAAGCAGTTAAGAAATTTCCGAAATTGGAAGTGTCCAGGACCAAATGGGGTCCAAGGTTATTGTATGAAGAAGCTGAGAGGGTTCAATGAAAGGATACCGAAACAGCTAGATGAGTGCTTGCAGAAAGGCGCAGTACCCAGCTGGATGACAAAGGGATCCTGAAAAAGGAAATGTTGCATCTAACTTTCGACCAATAGCTTGTCCTTCGTTAATGTGGATACAGAAAGAAGCACGCTGCGCTGTGTGTGTGTGTGTGTGTGTGTGTGTGTGTGTGTGTGTGTGTGTGTGTGTTTGTCTGTGTGTAACTATGCGTAAATGTTTGTGTTGTGTTTGTCCCTTGTACTCCACCACTAATTTGCAACCGGTGTTGCTAGTTTACATCCTCGTAACTTAGCGGTTTGGCAAAGCGACGTTACAATAAGTACTAGACTTACAAAATCAGTACTGGGGTCGATTTGCACGACTAATACCTTCGAAGGCGGTGCACCAGCATAGCCGCAGTCCAATTACTGAAACATATAAAAGAAAGATAAAAGAAAGATTCTGCTCTCTGGATGCTTTCATTGAGTCACAAATACAAAGAACAATTTCAATATAGGTAACGCTTCTAAGAAATATATAGTCTTGCAGACGTTTTGTAAAACATCTTGTAAACTGTAAATAATTTCATCGATTTTCTCTAAAAACACATTAAGCCTATTGCACATGTTAGATATATTTCATCGATAAATTTAATTAATTTGCGAAGAGAATAATTTCTAGTTTTATTACACCAACTTTAATTAAACGGACGAAGCTATCTCTCTGTGATCCGCCTGTTTTTGTAAGTATGTATGTAATGTATGTATGTATGTATGTATGTATGTATGTATGTATGTATGTATGTAATGTATGTATGTATGTATGTATGTATGTATGTATGTATGTATGCATGTATGTATGTATGTATGTATGTATGTATGTATGTATGTATGTATGTATGTATGTATGTATGTATGCATGTATGTATGTATGTAATGTATGTATGTATGTATGTATGTATGTATGTATGTATGTATGTATGTATGCATGTATGTATGTATGTATGTATGCCTGCATATGTATGTGTATGTGTGTAAGTATGTACGTATACATGCATTATGTATGTATCTACCTACCTATCTATCTATCTATCTATCTATCTATCTATCTATCTATCTGTGTGTCTATCTGTCTGTCTGTCTGTCCATCTCGTCTCCCCATCTATCAGTTTAGATAAAAACACATTTATTTCTTAATCTCTTTCGTCCGTGTTTTTCTTTTTTTTTTTTCCTTTCTCTTTCTTAAATGCATTTATGAACAAATTGGCTCGCCAAGCATATTTTTAATTTTCTTGTTGAATATATAGGAAGGGTCACTGCCTATGACATTTGCTACCCCTCCGAGATGAGTGACCCTCATGCCATTGATGCAAGGATTAACTGGTGCAGGTCAGCACATGCATGAAAGACATGAAAACAAAGGAAAAAAAAAGATTCCATAAGAATTTTCTGAGAAGAAAAGACTGAACACAATGGTTACTGCAGTTCCAAGTGACTCGGACGCGTCAAGAGTGATTAGAGGCTGAAATACGAGTGAATCGGAGATGCCTGTGTGTTGCATGTACGGGACCAGCCAGGTTCGAGTAACAGAGTTCATTATAGTAGCAACAAAAATGGCAGAGATGAAACAACACGCATGTTGGTCAGAGGTCGGAGTGTGTCTGTTAATGATGGAATACCAATTAGTCTAGTGACACCTCTGTAGATGCGACCCAGAGTGTGCTTCCGTAGTAGTAGCACTGTCCCAGATGTAGGAGTAGTACTTTATTGTGGGTCTCATTTGAATTTTGTAGCTTGTCAGCAGCTTTTAGGGGATGAAATATCCCTTGGCCCTAAAGAAAAAGACCAGACTTTGGAACACAGTCCTAACGATACTAAGGATGTGCTTTTGACAGGAGGGCTCAAAAAGTGGCCTAGTGTGTTAACCATTGACATGCAGCTTTTCTTTTGTAGGAGATAATCGTAAGGATTATCTCGTAAGGATTATATGCAGTCAAATTTTGAAAATTTGACTTACGAAAGTTTGACTCGTACTTCGATTGAGGTAATTCCGTTTTCTGTATTTGGAAGTTTGTTCTATAAGTTGAGTTCGAATGCAGGAAACTTTTATGCAGTATGCATGCTATTGATGTTAGGCGTTGAGAGCTCATTTGGTGTTCATACAAAAGGCAGTAGTTAGATGTATTAAATGCTTTCATCCGTTAAATTAAATTTGGTATAACTAGGAAAAATATTCTCAGAGAAAATAAAAATCTATCAGATGAACTGATATCTTTAATGTAACAGATTTAATGGATCTTGAAATCAAAGTCAACGAAATTATTTGGAATACAGCTTACAGGATTTCTTTAAAGCTGTCTGGTAGACTACCTAATATATTTCCTATATTTTATATTTCTCTTCAATTTGTTCATTTGAAACTCAATGAAAAATATTAATGAGGCCAGGATGAGTTTAATATGCTGGAGGTCGGCTACAGATTAAATAACGAACAGCAGATGACAGAGTTGGGAGACGTTTATACGAAGATTGAAATTGTTCACTATTCCATTGCTGTAATTTACACTACACCTCTTCTATGAGTATAGCTCTCAGTAAATACAAGTATGAGTATGAGTGTGTGCGTGTGTATACACACACACACACACACATATATATATATATATATGTGTGTGTGTATATGTATATATGAATATATATATATAATATATATTATATATATACGTATATATATGTATATGTGTATATATATAATATATATATATATATATATATAGATATATATATATATATTATATATATATATATATATATATATATATATATATACACACACAAAAAAAAATGGGGCAAGAACGCAAAACATCCAGACAAACGATACATAGAATACAAGGACGGGCCATTCGGAGTTTTCTGTCCTCAGTCGAGTTCCAGATTATCTTTGCAATTTCGGTTGGTTATTCTCGAGAATGCTCCAATCTGGCTAACCCCAAGGGAAAACTAAGCTAAGAGCATTAGATTCGTTGGAAGAAAGCAGCGAATGTATACGAAAACAAGGACGGAAAAAAACAGAGAAATGTTACACAAATACAAATACAGTTAACAGGACATAACAACAGGTGTCTTTCGACTAAGGACGAATTAAATTAAGCTGGCGTGTGTGGAAGTAGAGCCTTACGGCAGGGACATAAGTTTTAAGAGCCACAGGGAGGAATAAAGATGTTGCACGGTTGGTAGTCGAACCAAGAAAGAAAGCTCAGGCCTGGTCGAACACCAGTCACATGGGGAGAGAAAAGAGAGAGGCAGAGGTAAAGGAATAGAAGATATAAGGAGGGGCTAGAAAAAATGAAAGAGACACAGTGAAGTGAAAGGAGGAGGGAAAGTGAGCATGAAGAGAAGGCCAGGAAATGTGAGAGAGAGGAAGCGAAAGAACGAAGAGTGGAATGAACGAAGTGTGAAAGGGCTGACAGAAAGAAGGAAAGAATGAAAGAATAGAAAGAATAATAGAGTTGTACAAAATTCATATTTATATATACTTACATGAAAGATACCAAAGTGTACGTACGCCGCTATATTTTATATATAAAAAATACAAAAATGTGACAAGAACGCAAAACATCTACACAGTTTATATATATATATATATATATATATATATATATATATATATATTAATAGTTATCACCAAGTTAATATGGCAGTCCAGAATATAGGGCGAATGCTGCCGTTGATTAGCTCAAGAGGCCATCGCCGCTAGCTAGCTATGTGACACACGAACCTATGTCCATTAAACCTTCGAACAGGGGAGGTCAGCCGCTTCCCCTTGCTGGTCAGGCATCTGCAGACTGGTTTCATGGTATCTCTACCTCTAGTGGATGTATCATAAATACCAAATGGTAATTATGCGCAGCTCCCCTTGAGAAGGGCAAATGATCTCAAGATTCTAGAATTCTCCATTTAAGAGCATTAGGCTTGCGTTTGTTCCCACCACCTATCTTTCTATCTATCTATATCTATCTATCTATCTATCTATCTATCTATCTATCTATCTATCTATCTATCTATCTATCTTTCTCTCTCTATATATATATATGTGTGTGTGTGTGTGGTGTACTTTTCTTGCTGGATTGCGTGTTCGTCTCTCTTTTTGCCATCTGTGATTTTATTTTTTCATCTCTACAAATGAAGATATTCCCTCCGCCTTTTCTTTCGATTGTCCACTCATCCGTGTGTGTGTATGTATATATGTATATATATATATATATATATATATATATATATATATATATAAGAGAGAGAGAGAGAGAGAGAGAGAGAGAGAGAGAGAGAGGGACTGAGAGATAGATAGATATAGACACATATATAATGAATATACGTATATACATATATATACATGCATAAATACATACCTATGTATGTATGTGTGTATACACACACACACACATATCTGGTATGCACACAGACAGTACATTCACCTGTAGTATTGTTTCAGTATATAACAGAAAGGCCACCCGACGTAAACTGGTTAGCATGCTGTTCGACTTGTTATTTCACTATTTGTTTGTTAACGGTGAATTCAGTTGATTGGCAATTGTTAGAGTTGGGTTCAAAATGCCTTGCCGCTTTAGTTACGCCCCCTTTACATTCATTCATTCTGAGTCGAAATTCCACTAATGTTAGGTTGTTTGATTTTATTCAGCGGTTGAGGGCAAGCAGTCACTCTCTATAACACCCACCGCCTGGTCTTGAATGCCTTTAGCGGAATTCATTAAATTGTAAGCACTTGTGCAAGGTCCACGATTTGTGAATAATTTCTTCCTAGTCAATCACTGAGGCGCCAAAAAGTGTAGATTAAGGGTACTGTTCTTTGCTTACTGATTAAACTATAAAAATACAGTACGGCAATATACTGGAGTTTGGAAGGAATCATTTTTATTAATTCATTCATTCATTCATTCATTTATTTATTTTAATCTTAACTTGTCCTGCACTTATTCAACATTATTCCGAAAGAAATCAAAAAAGAAAAGGGCTCCCATAACATTCAAACGGTATAGGACAAATTCTTCTGAGAAATTCCTATCTACTAGCCCCCGGATACGTCTTGTGCTAGGACAGTGGTTCTCAAAAGGAGTCCACATGGCCCTTGGGTGGGGTGGCCCACATAAGATTTTGTTAAAATTTAAGCAATAATTTGCATGTACTTCTACAATAAACGAAATACTTAAATTTTTAATACAATTCTTAATATATGATTTTATAATCATATATTAAGAATTGTATACAATAGGAGTTTTAAATATCTAATGATTATGAGGGTATGTCTGAGTAAAATAGGAATCGAAGGGGTCCATAGGCAAAGAATGTTTGAGAATCAGTGGGCAAGGATGTCCTAAAACATGAGGAAACACACCCCTGGTGACGCTTTTAAGTTAGACAAAGCTGTGCCAATAATTACCAGAACCTAAGTTAAACAATATATATAGATATATATATATATATCTATATTATATATATATTATATATATGGTATGATTGAGAGATTGTTTCAAAATTAAGTGTAAGGCGAGCAGGTATGTTGATCGTGGGGGTAAGTAAATACCATTTATCCCAGAAAATTGAATTGCTACTTATTTAATCGACCACAAATGAATGAAAGGTAAAGTCGACCTCAGCGGAATGTGAATATTATGATCTGAATTGAAATCTCACCTTTTTTGTGTCGGCAGCGCATGAGATTTAAGGTGGAGATCAATAAAACAGAGTACGAGTAAAGTATTGGAGGACCGACACTGTCGATTTACCCACCATAAAATTATTCACCCCGTGCCTAAAATTAAGAATAGAAGGAAAAAATATTAGTTCAGTTGGTTGGTTTACGTTCAATGATCAAATTTTGCCGATCTTACCATTTGTTTTTAATCCTCAGGAGTCCAACAAAATCTCTGTATATATATATATATATAATATATATATAATATTAATATATAATATATATATATATATATATATATATATATATATATATATATATATTTGTGGTGTGCATAAATGTTTGCGTGTATTTGAATGCAACTGTGTTATGTCCCCGTGTGTTTTGTTCGTTTTTGTGTTTTTTTTTCCCCCCCCCCTTGTGGGGGGTCCCCCCCCCTTTGTGTGTATCGGTATGTTCATGTGTGTGCGGTGTAGTCAGAAGGGCATATGATATTACATAGCTAATAGCATGTGATGGGTATATTGGGTTTCGTACCCAGTGTTATTTGTATGACATATACATATTCTCTCACTCAATATGATGATGACGATGTGATGATGATGATGATTAATAATAATAATAATATTATAATAATAATAATAATAATAATAAATAACAATGATAATGTAATAATAATAATTTATAACAATGATACTAATAATAATTATAATAATGATGATGATGATGATGACACTTCCTTTAGTTGCGCAGGGCGAAGGATGAGAGGAAAATGCAAAGTCAGGTACAAAATGTGGGGGTTTACTTATAATGAAATGATAAATGACATGAATAAATAAATAGCAAAAAAAAAGAGTAAATATACACGATATACAATAAAGAGGAAGTAAAATACACAAGTATACAAAGGTTAAAATAGAAAGGAGAATGGGCGATATGTAGTGATCCTGATATAAGATGACCTTAAAGATAATCGAGGAATCCCAATATCCAAGATCTCCCTGAAAGCGAAGTGCAGTACCTTCCCCAATTCCCTTAGCACGTTTCACAGGGCTACACTCGCAACCATTTTCGCAAATAAATAATAAGGATGATAGCCTCACATTTTTGCACACGACCCCAGTAGAGTAGTCGACTGGTACTTATTTTTATAGACCCCGAAAGTCTTGGAGAAACGTCGATTCAGCCATTTGAATCAGAACCGTAAAAACTGCGAAATGCCGCTAAAATTTCGCTAACGATTCGCCAGCTTCAGATGATGATGATGATGTGATGATGATAGGTGACGACGACGACGACGACGACTACGACGATGATGATGATGATGATGGCAATGATGATTCTTAATTTTGTTATATCTTTTCTAGTAATATTTTAATGAATTCTGTCAGTATTCGCCATTTCTTGCTCGTCGATTTGAAGATAAGTAATATATAATATAATATATTAGTTCGCAAAAAGTGGAAGGACATGGACATATAAAA
>NC_042999.1:75484891-75493444 GCF_006345805.1 Octopus sinensis | reverse complement strand
ATCTGTAACCCAATGGGAGGGTATTCGGTTATGACTAATCCTGCTGTCACCAGGACATGTTTTGTCAATTATCAAGCATGTATTTCTTTTTGTTCGCTATAACAATGTCAAGCTTTCAGTGTTTAATCTGATGGTCACGGTGAATCAATGCATCCCACAGGATTTTGCAATCTTCATTCTCAATAACTTCTTCTGAGATTTGGTCATAGCACGTCTTTGATCTTCTTGGACACTAATTTCCATGAAACTCCCAATGGGTCATTCTTGCTAAATTGTCATGTCACCTTTTGTATTCATGTTGTGCTAATTTTTTTGTGATTTTTACCTCTTTATATTTCTCTTTCCCAATACAGTTATCAGTTTTAATGATGGCAGACTTCACATGCTTTCAACAAATGGTTCCACAGCATTTTTACATACTATACCGAACTGGTTTCCTCTGCTTCTACACATTCCTGACAACTGATCAAACCTCTCCTAGCTTTTCTTCTGGACACGCGTAACTGATCAGTGTCGCTTTTAGTGTCAATAATTTCCGTTTCTTCGTATCCATACTCATGAGCTCATTCTTTTGTCAGGTTATGATTTCAACTCCATTGCTAAGTGAAGCTATCGTCCCATGTATTTACAGCTTGTATTTTATTCCATCCAATCAATTTTGAGCACAGCACCAATCGTTGTCTTCAGAAATAATCTTTCTTCAGTTGTTCTTTAATTTCCTTCTTCGTGATTTCATTGAATTCTAGTATGCCAATATACTTATAGCTTTCCTTTTCAATTAGTTTCATTAATTCCTTATTTGATCATTCTATCCCTGACAGGGATTGTACCTCACCTCTTCCAAGACCCATTACGCCACACCTCTTGTGTCCAAATTCCATCTTAATATCAGCACTAATACAGTGGATCGTATTTACCAAGAAACTCACCTATACCTCATCCTTACCATGCAGCTACAAATCATCCATGAAGAGGAAGTAGTTGATTCTGCATTTTTTCCTAGAACTGATATCCCAGGTTCATTTTCATCCGCACCAAAATCAGAGAGAGCAAGCTACCTCCTTGGAAAATCACTCTCTTGATGCTCAGATTAGCAAAGCTTTATCCATACGATGTAAATTCAGTTTTTCAACCCACCATACTTCTCTTACAATTCTAAACATATCTAAGCACTCAATGATCCACAAATGTGGAATCATATAAGCTATGCGTTAATCAATCCAGTTCATTCCCAAATTTGTCCTCCTTTGCTTACAATCTTACTTGACCATTTCAGCTATCAATATTGGTTTTTAGTACCTTTGAATTTCCTCCTACCACCCTTTTGTTCCATTGGTAAAATGATATTATCATTAAGAAATTTGTACATTTCTAAATTTGTACATTAAGAAATTTGTACATTTCTTATGTACATCTCGTCTGGCAGTAACTTCCACATTAACAGAAAGCATGAAATTGATCTGTTATTATCGGCAGTAATTCCTTTCGATACATCCGTCAAGCATATCACCGTTCGTCCTTTGCTCAACCACCCTGAAATTTCTGCTCCATCAATTAATGCGTCAAACTGCTTTGCAATCAATTTATGACACCTACTGAACTTATTATTATTATTATTATTATTATCATTTTTTTTTTCATTTTTTATTATTATTATTGAGTGAGAGAGCAGTGCATGCCATCAAAGTGACACTGGGGTACAAATATACGAAGCCCAGTATACCGATCATGACTACCCGTCTGATAAGGGTGCACCAGGCACATGCATCACAACCATATGTGCGCGACATGGTCATCTCATAACAAGATAAACAGCACATGACCTTGCGGGTGGGGCCCAGTTAGAATTTTCTTCTGGTTGAATAACCCATCCCACTCAAAAGGTCCCTGATTAAGGGTTGTTTAAGGATGTTGAATGAAACACCCATGTTTCCAGAGGTGAATCATTCAAACCCCAAAGACTCCCTCTCAACACATGGCTATGATGCTCCCCCACTACTTCTACATGTGATCAGAGATGCACATATCGTCAACCACTAAGGGACATGCTCAACTGGTTACGGTCAAACAACTGACAAACAAATCTGTGGTATTGAGCAGAATATTTGCTGTAGTCCATCTTTTATACCAAGACAAAACAATGTACATGATAACACTTCCAGTCAGTTAAGATCAGAAGCCATGAGAGCCGCTGCCTGGTACTGCATCAGGGAATGGGTTTATTATTATTATTATTATTATCTATGTTTGACTTTTGCTTTATATTTGTACAAGTTGGCTCCAAGTCTCACCCAGAGACCTCAAAGAGACAACAGGGTTGAAGTTCATTTGTTGTTTATGCCTATGTGCCATATATTTGGGGGGTGGGGATGTTGTACTAATTATTATTATTATTATTATTATTATTATTATTATATTATTATTATTATCATCATATCATCATCATCATCATCATCATCATTATCATCATCATCATTATTATTATTATTCAGTAGTTTTATTTTTATTTTTATAGCGTGCTTCACTTCACTACCGAGCGCAGCTCTGTGGCCTTGGGTATGTGCTGTGATTTGTTGTGATGCTCTGATGGTTATTGTATGGAAGTGTTCTGCGTAGGATGTGTGCAGTGCCTAGTAGTGCAATTTTCTGTATGTTATATGTGTTTGTAAGTCCTGGTGTTTTTGTTATGTATTTGTCTGAATATTTTTTTATCATGCCTAATGCACCTACTATGATTATTATTATTATTATTATTATTATTATTATTATTATTATTATATTATTATTATATTATTATTATTATTATTATTGTCGTTGTTGATGTGTTGTTGTTGTTGTTGTCGTTGTTGTTGTTGTTGCCGGACGCTTATTGCACTCTATTAGCTGTCCCATGTATGTATGGGAAAAATCCAACTTTCACATTCGACTGAGGGTTAGTACAACGTTGGCCTCGTAACTATTCTGGGTATTGACGAGTACAGTATGAGTAGTCTTTCTTTGAGGATTTTTATCTCAGGAATTATGGACCATTATGGATAATCTTTGTTCTGATAGTTTAGTAAGGGAAACAGCAGCTGATCCATTTAAAATTTACGTGCAGATCCCTATCAGAGCGAACACTTTGATGAATTGCACACAAATTGACGAAAAGGTGTAACACGCGTTCTTCCACTGTATAGGCATTGCTGATTTGTGGTTTATATCCAAGATTTTTTATTACGAACAGGAAGGAGGCAGCTATCAGCTGTGTCTATCCTGAAGATAGAATTACAATGGAGAGTAGATACTGTTTCTTTGTATGTTGGCTTTAGCAAAGGAAGTACGGCGACAATGTCGAAAGATCTAAGAACAGATATTTACCTTTCAACCACACCTTCATCAGCATCTTCAAGTAATAACTGTAAAGGTAAATAAAGGAAAGAGGCAGGTGCAGCCCTCCAGTAAATTTTGTGAAAAATTTGTGGCAAAACTGGTCCAGCTAAACGGACGCACTCTAACTATACAGCTGCAGGATAATAACAAGAATTGGTAAAAGGCACACACAGTGTTGTGTGGGATACTTCGAAACCCTCAATATGTTTTTTCCCCTCAACTTAGGAATCCTTTCCTTGTTCCTATCTCATGTTCTACTATTATTTTAAAGTTTTTAATCGTTATTGTTGCTCAACGTTTTGCTCGATTTTAATCCCCCAATCTTTCTTGTTTTCTCTTTTCGTGTTTATCGCCTTTATATTGCGCTCAACGTATTTGCACTTTTTATCATTATTGTTATTATCATTAACATTATCACTGCTATGGAAAGGCGGCGTGTTGACAGAATCGTTGGTGCGTCAGTAAAATGATTTGCGACATTTCTGTTGACCTCAAATCCCGCCGACGTCGACTTTCGTCCGTTCGGGATTAAATAAAATGAAGTACTAGTGAATCGACTACCTTCTCCACTCAATTTGCCGATCCTGTGCTAAATATTTATCAGTATTTCTTTCAGCTTTGCGATGTAAGTTCAAATGCCACCGAGATCAGTTTTGCCTTTCATTATTTCGGAGGTCGATAGTTGAGCACTAGAGTCGATATAATCGACTCTCCAGCTCCATAAAATTGCTGTGCTTGTGTCAAAAGGAGAAGGAATTTTATTATGATATCATGCAAAATTTTCAGATATTACTCATTACTACATAAAAAAGAAATGTAATGTAATATATGCAGCATGTATATTACATTATATTAGATATTACATGTATTGGAAATTAATGTCTCTCATGAAGCATTACTTTACACGTGATGGTGATGTGTTTATAATAGGTTATAAAGTAATCTAACGAGAGAGCATATGACTCGCAGGTTGCGTGGACTGTGTGTGTGTGTTTGACATAGATATTATCAACGTGAATATTACAGTTATTTCATTTTTAATTTATGGGCAAATATACTATACACTCATTTTTACAAGAATCGTGGACAGTTGGGCCTTAAGCATGTACATATATAAGTGCTTCTGTGTATATGCGTCTGTACACATATATGTATGTGTGTATGCAGGTGTACACATATACATATCAACATATATATTCACATATGTGTGTGGAAAAGTGTGCTTGAGAGAATTAGAATCCCACAAAACAAATACAAGAACGAAATACAGAAACTATTAGATTTACATATGTTTACATATAGGTATGTGCATGTGTTGCGTGTATATATGTATGTGTGTGTATATATAGATAAGTGTGTGTGTGTGCGCGTGTGTGTTTGAGTGTGTGTATTTGCGCGTATGTATGTATATATGTGCATGTATGTATATATGTATAAATATGCCTAATCTATTTAATTTTCCACTATATTTTTCGACTTGTAAAAATTCCTTTGATCTTGTACATATCTTGTCTCCAACGACACCTTTTTCGTCCCTGTTTTTCCCCTTTTTCCATGCCTCCCACTTAAGCCTACTCATCCCCAGCTAACCATCTGCACTCTACTCCACTTACAAACATATCCTTATACCCAACACCTTACACAAATACTCTCATATATATGCACACATCACACTGCCTCTTCATCTCTTCTTAACTCCTCCCCATAGATCAACATTTTCACTCAATCCGCAAGTACTTCTTGTTCTGTATTTCATTATTTCTTCCTTCTTTCGCTTCCTCCCTTTTTTTCCACCCACGCATTCTTCCATTCTCTTTCCTAATGAAGGAATCTAATGTCCGAAATGTCAAAAACCTCTTCTCCTTTTCTGTTCAAACGTGAGAGTAAGAAGAACTTTCTGAAAACTTGTCCCACTGGTCGTTTTTCTTGCTCTTTCTCATTCACCATACACACACACACACTCATGTACATACACACACGTATATATATATATATATTTCTAAGAAGGCAGATATACATACCTACATGGCTGTCTAGTAAGTTAGTGATACGCATTTGGCAAGAGTTTCATCTCAAATCCCGTGGCTGAAACTCAAGTTATTTATTTCATATATATATATATACCATACCAGTATATTCCTTTTGCTTTGTATTTATTCGTAAGAGAAAGAAAAACAGACAGAGAGAGATAAATAGAAAGGTGTACAAATTACTATGCATAAATATATATGCAACATATGCATATATGTATATTAATATCCATTCCTTTCTGTCCATTTCATGTCCCTCACCCTCTTTTCTTCTCTCTCTCTCCTCTCTATATATATATATATATTAATAATTATTATATATATATATATATATATATATATACATATATTATATATATATATAATATATATATATATATATATATACATATATATATATGTATGTACGTAAATATATATGTGTTGTATATTACTGTATATATACATATATATATATATATATATATATATATATATATAATATATATTTTGTGCGTGCATATAAAATATATGTCGATATATTTATATATATATAAATATATACATACATACATACATAGACACACCACACACACAACACACAAACACACACATGTTTGTTCGCGTCCATATAAGGGTATATATCTTGGTTGAAACATTTCTCTACATGCACATAAATGTGTGTGTAAATATATCTATATATGTATGTGTTGTGTGTATATATACATATATATATATATATACTTATTTATTTATATGTATGTATATTGTATATGTATATATATATATATATGTATATATATATATATATGTGAATATATATGTGTATATGTGTAATATATTCATATATACATGACATGTATATATATATATATATATATATATATATATTATATATGCATGTATATTTTTGTCTTTGTGTGTGTCTGTAATATTTGTGCCTGCATGCGTAGGTTATAATTTTTCTTGCATGTGTGTGTGCGTGTGTGAGTGTGTGTTTATGTATTGTTAATTTCTATTAATTTACAGAATAAAAAATCATGTTATAGAATGTCATTTTGTCCAACAATCTATTTTGCATAAGTATCAAACTGAATGTTTTACTTCATAATCCTGTTTTTGGAGAGATTACCATTTGTACCATAAAATATTCACTAAATTTACAAGAAATAACAGCTATATTCCCCTTAAACGACACCGACTTTAAAAAATAAGACGTATATACTGAGTAATGTAGTTGTTGGTATAGTATGTTTGACACCATAGGCAAGATAGTCACGGTCGGAACACAATTTATAATGAGCTTCCATGATGATGGTTGTTGTTGAAAGAAACATGAGGAATAATCATTTATTAAAAAAAGCTTTCAAAATCATCTACAGCTGCACATGGATTGTCTGCAAAGTTGTTAAAAGCAAAAACTACGTTAAGGAGGCAAGTTGCTCACCCGTCGTCACATATCAAAGTAGGGGAATTTTTAGATTTAAAGATACAATCCAAAGAGAGTTACGAAAATCTCTCTATATATAAAGCTGAAGTTGTCTGTGTATGGCAGGTTTGGTAGCCTTCAACTAACACTATCTCCTCCGAGACCCTGCGGCGCAAGTTGACCAAAATTGAGAGTATGATAGAATAAGGCTTGCTCTTCCTTCAGTAGAAGAAAACTTCAAATCGGACCATGTTAACACCAAAAATTATTTACATCAAAAAGGTGCTTTTTTTCTATGAAAATCCCTATTTTTTACGATTTTTTAAGTGCTGTGTCGCCATTTTTGGGTGTATTTCAACCAGAAAAATGTTCACTTAAAGAGAATAACAAGCTACATAGTGCAAATTTTTTACTTTTCAAAAATTTCAATTCTAAAGGGACGAAACAAACCCGAGCAACGCCGGGCGATACTACTAGTATTAATTAAAACTACTGCATAGGAATGAGAGACGATCGTTTCTTTTTCTTTTAGGGGTGGGGTGGGAGTGTTGATAAATTCGGATCGTGGAGAACCATCATCAAAAGTGACCAAGTCAATATTATGCATGACTAGGAAATGATTACAATATAGATGTGCTACGCTTTGGTTTTCCTTATTTTATCTGAGGAATATTTTTGCTTGCTCTTGATTCTTCTTGCTTTTCTTTTCAAATTCTAATAACAACTATTTTTCTGAAAGCAATAAAAGAATTGGTCTAAAAGCCAAGATAAGGAAATTGAAAACAATCTTTGAAAGGAAAATATTAACTTCCTCTTAATATCAGGTAAATATGATGGATCAATTTTAGGAGCTGCTAAGGGAAATTGAAAAATAATTTAATCTCTTGCAATCTCCCATAATGCATTACTGACCAACTATTTGTGCGATCTATGTCTTCCATAGATTGCAGCGTATAAAAACGACATATTCTATACTGACACTTGTAAACGCTCTTCTAAGCAGTCATAGAACGCTATTTGCCATTTCTAACACACAAACACAAACTATATGATTTACTGCTGCTATCTTTAACACTCGCTATAGCAACCACAAATCCCAATAGTTCTCCTCTTCCATCTCTCTCACTCTGTCTTCTTCATTTATACTCTCTCTCTTCTCTCTCTTATATATGACGATTTTTTAATTATTTTCTAAATTAATTGGACGATTTAGGTTACAAGGATTGTGTGATGAACATGATTTACTACGGCCAATAGAGGAACAAGCAATGTAAACAGATTAAACTTGGGAATTCGCAACGGGCTTGAGATTCAGCTAAATGTGCATAAACATACACATATACACATGCGTTTGTGTGTATGTACAGATATGCATGTAAGCTTATTTAGCTATGTGTATGTATTTATATATCTATCGACCTATATGTGTGTGCGTGTATGTATGTATGTATGTATGTATGTATGATGGATGGATGGATGGTTGTATGCATGTATAAGTGAAAATATGTGTATATTCGTATATGTGTGTTGGATGCTGAAATCCTATAGATATGTGTATAAGTACATATTTTATGTATGCCTTATATATATATATATATATATATATATATATATATATATATATTATATATTATATTGCCGCTATTTTGTTTTATATATATATATATATATATATATATACATGATACACACACACAAACACACACACACATATATATATATGCATATATATATATAATATAT
>NC_042999.1:75459891-75479891 GCF_006345805.1 Octopus sinensis | reverse complement strand
TACAAAAGCGCCAACAAGGGCAAATTAACACTGTCCTTCATCCTGCTGGAAATAGCAACCAAAGCTCAGTGAAATCACGCAATGTAGCTCTAGATATATCAGAGGCTACAAAAGATGTTTCATTGCTGAAACACCTTTTATCTCGGGTCTGCTCTGTCAGGACTGACTCGGCGGATAAATGTCATAAATGTCCTCATTAACACTAACAACGATTTGGTTTTACTCTTTGAGGATTTAACGATTTGAAAGAAATGCTTGGAGGTAATTAATTAATAGCCGTTATGACCAGGAATGTTATGTAATTGAATCTATACACCCAGTCTTCAGTATCATAATAACTGTCGATAATAAATGCTGTAACTAATTCGCTAATACTCATAAATAATGAATGAACGTAAGAATGACTTCTGTTTTGATTGAATCCCAACACCTAGTCTCCGGTGTCACAGCAAATGCAGATAATAAATGATGTAAATAATTTGGTAATACTCCTAAATAATGATTGATCGTAAGACTAGCCAAAAAGATGATGAAATTGTATCCTAACACCTAGTCTTTGGTGTCACATCAACTGCTGACAATATATGATCCGTTATTAACTCTTCAATAACGAATGAACGTAAAAATGGCTAGAAACGTGGTGCAAGTGAATTCAAACATCCAGTCTTCGGTGTCATCACTGCTGATAATATATGATATAAATAATTCGTTAATGCCCTTAAATAATGAATGAACGTTAGTTTCTTCTCCTCTGAAGTCTATAGGACTAATGAAAACCTCACATATGAGTACTGTTGATTATAGCACAGACATTTCATGTTTAACTATATATTTAATCTGTATGTGAAATAAATGAAACGTTTATCAGTTTCTACCTGCTGTAAAACCAACTCCTCTAAATGTTTCCTGTGAAGTGTGTTCTATGATGTTTGAAATAATCAATAATTTATGTTATCGATTCGAAATTCCTATGGCTGTTGGTAGTTCATTCTCTTACTGTAAATGTAATCATAAAGTGCAAATATCATTTCTGCTTGATTCTGCTTGATAGTCAAGCCATACTTTCACCATCTCTCCCCATCCACCACTAACTCACAATATAGCTGCATTTTCCCACTTGTACAGCAGTTTCTGTGCGATTCAGTTATTGAGTCTCTGTGAGGTCTTTCAAACCGTTAAAAGTAGTAGTCTGAAATCAACCTCAAATTACACCAGGTTACGGTTGGAATACTTTTGATCGTAGATAAGCTCGTTCGGAGATGACCTGAAGTTCAATACTAATAAGAAAAACAATAATGAGTTATGCTGTAATTCCCTTCAAATTCAACCCACAGTGTCCTAATGAGAGGACACATTAGATCCTGTAGACTTAGTTACACAATGTTAGACAGAATGGTCAGATAAGGAATGCCTTCGACTATAGATGTGTTAGATGAAGTTTGAGTTGGTGCTCAGCAACGACAGTAACGATTTCCTTATTTGTGAACTTGTTTAGGACGGTCCTACGCCTACCACAGCCTAATCGCTTCCTCCACGTCTCTTCCTCCCCTTCAGCTGTCATAGTTTCTTCTGCTTGACTATGTACTAAATAATTTTCACATTTTTCTTTGTCCAAACTGCTTTCAGCTAGAATTCTCCCCCCATTAAAGTATTTTTTATTCCGCTAACTTGCACGTTTCATGAGCCAACAAGAGAACGTTTTCAAGGTTTCTGTATATGTTAGAAATAACAGCAGCCAAATCTTCTTCAACTTATATCCTGTCGGCTTAGAAAATGGGGAAACGACTCGTTGGATAATGTAGCTTTATGTATTCGTAAAGAGACTGAATGAACGCTTTTAGTTATAGATTTGTCCCAGAAACAATCGGTGACTAAATAACAATGACAACAGTGACTCAATATTCTCTGTTTTAACAGAATATCCACGCTACATTTGATATAAAGATTGCTTTTTGGTGTTAATACTTCTTAAGTAGAGCCAGAATTCAATTAAAAAAACAAATTGAATTCTGGCTCTACTTAATAAATGTGTGCGTGTGCTAAACTAAACTGAGTACTAACCGATAATACGATAATAAGTTATCTCAATCCCAACCCAACAGCGTCGGACAAAATAAAGTTCTTTGGATGCTGTCCCTTTTACTCATACTAACTAAAAACAAATATTTTCGGTAATGTTACCACACTGGCTTACTAACAGAAAATAATAATTAGTCTGAAATCGACGATCTAATAATTAGTCATGATGGTGTCTCTAGAATAGAATACTTTACTCAGAAATATATCAATAGTTGCATGTGGACATGGACTTGTGATTCTAGTTCTTGGAGACAAGCAAATTAACAATATTTTGCGCGCGGCCGAGTAATAAGGGCATTGGGCTCACGATTACAAGCTCGCAAGTTCAGTTCCTGAACCGGTCGGGACGTTGTGTCTCTAAGCAATGTACTTCATGTTACGTTTCCCCAGTCCATTCAGCTGAAAAATGACTGCAAGTCAGCTGCTGATGCAGCTCTCTCTCCCTCCAGCTGTCGCATTCTGGTTGCTGAGTCAAGATTTATAGTGCCGAGAGAGTTTCTGGTGTTTGATCGCAGCTAGACAGTCACTTAAAGCAATTAGCAAAAGCATGGTACATATTACAATGTCATACTCGATTCCTGGTTTATGGTATTGCACCATTCATCGAGTTCTTGAACACTGATTTCTTTTGCTGTCGTAAAGTTTCATAGTCACGAATTATATAAAAAGCTTTCCCAAGCATCTAGGTCCCAAATATTAACCCTTACGTATACCAGAATTTAACTACTTTTTGAAACTTTAAGAACACAAGTTACACATCTTCATCTCAGAAAGGACATTAACTTCTCACAGAATTTTTGTTATGATTCCTACCTTGCTGGAGTAGTTACCTAGAAACACCTACAGAGGATATTAACATACACCTACTAGGGTGGCATCCAGTGGGAAACTTTTGCGTGGTCACTCATTCTCGTGGTCAAATTACTTTCAAGTCATACCTTAGTATCCAAAAAGAAGAAATGACACGTTGCAGCCTTGGGTGGATGGGAATATTTTTGTCAGAAGTCTTTCTCATCAGAACTGACCTAAAGAAGCTTAATAGCCGAATTGAATCAAACTCCAGTATTTGAAGAGGATCCTCGGACTAGTAACTTGCTTTGGACAGTATGGATATTCCTCTCCAGTTGTATACTTATAGACATACCCTGATTAATCACTTAATATAGATACAAAGCCAAAAATTTAGAGAAAAGGCAAATGCGTTTAGATTTAAACTGTTCCCATTCTTTGACAAATATTTACTTTATCGATTTACGAAGGGTTAAAAACAAAGTAAAATTCGGATGGGTTTTGAACTCAAAACATAATCTGTAAACGACAGCAATAAGGCTTTATTTATTTTGGCATTCACCTGCCATGACAATTGGGAAGTTGTTAATGAATGATCAGTCAATTTCTTACTACAGGAATGATGAATATGATGATGATAGAAATCACGATAACAACGATGATGACGACGAAGACGACGATGGGGAAGACGATGATGACGATGACGATGATGTTGATGATGGTGGTGATGATGAAAGCACTTTGAGGATTTAGTACAGCGAAAGCAATCATCTAGTTATAGCTTCAGCGGAAAGCTATATTGATAGGATATAAATTCATCAAAAGAAATGTTTCTTCTTCCTGGGCGTTTGTTTATCAGCTAATGACAATAGACTTTCATATCCCATTGATTAAGAAACAACGGTTTCAGAAATACTGAACCGTTTTACATAAATTAGCTGCCATCTTGTATTTATAATTGCATCTGAGATTTCTGTATTATGACGATCTCTCGCATAACATTCTCGTCTTCTAACACCAATATTGAATGTTATATGTCTGTTGTGTGTGTATGTGTGTGTGCGTGAGTGTGTGTGTGTGTGTGTGTGTGTGCGTGTTTGTGTGTGTGTGTGTATGTGCATGCGTGCGAGCGCGCGTGTGTGCGCACACCTGTGTTTCAGCGTAAATATAAATATTGGTTTCACATTTTGGCACAAAGCCAGCAACTTTGGGGGAGCGCGGAAGTCGATTACATCGACGCCGGTGCTCAGCTGGTACTTATTTTATCGATCCCGAAGTATGAAAGGCAAAGTCATCCTCGGTATAATTTGAATTCAGAACGCAAAGACGGTCGAAATACTGCTAAGCTTTTTGCCCAGCGTGCTATCGATTCTGTCAGTAGCCGCATATTACAATTTCGTATATCCAGCTGTGGATATAAAGTAAATTTGCATAATTTCCGTAATGAAAAATAATATACCAACAATGGTCATGAATTATGCTGTTTACATCAGATAAGTATTGTTAACTCATTTAACTCGGGTGACATTTAAGAACACTTCTCGGGGGATACTTCTTAACACTTTACTTAATTTTGTTCATTTTTCAAAGACAAATTTCATTAAGTTCTCGTAGAGTAATAATAAGCACGAATTACAAATGAAAAACTAATTGCTCACATAAACAGCTCAAGAACTTGAGTATGTTTTTACAAGGGTTATGAAGAGCAGCTTTTGTGAGAATGGAGAAATTTGACCGAAATATATGTGTGTGCATATGTGTGTGTGTGCTAGCGTGCGTGCGTGGGATCTTTCATGTGCAGAGAACATCATACATTCATAATACATTCCTGCAGATTCGAACGTAAATATGATAATCGCTTTTGTATTTCTTCAGAGAATAACTTCTCCTTTCAGGCGAATGTGCCCTTACAATACACTCTATTTTGATGTTCTCCATGCATATGATGAATTATTATCGGTTTGGAAGTCAGCTGAACGCATTAGCAAATAACCTATTTATTGAATGCTATAACCCGGATCCACAAATCTTGTTTAGGTTCATTGATCCCGAGGTAGCTTTGACATAAGAGACACAGCAAAGTCAAAACCTTGCATTTTTGCAAAGCCCTCTTTCCTCTATAAATAGAGTGTGTTGTGAACATACATCGTCTGAAAAGAGAAAACATTCAACAAAGATAAAATACACTAGCGAATTGCAAATTCATGTTCGAATTTGACGGAGCATTAAAAAAACGAATTACTATGTCATTATGTGTACATACACATATACATACATATATACACACACACCCACACACACACACACACACACACACATACACACACACACACACGCACACGCAATAAGTGTGTGTGTGTCTAATGGATTCCCCTATTTCTTCTGAGCTGACAACCGATGTGCTCTACCAAAGCTGATAATGCACAAGGCCCGCAATTGTAGGCCCCAAGGTATCTCATATATATATATATAATATATATATATATATACATGTATGTATGTAAGTATATAAAATGAGGCATACTATTTTAACCTCACTGATTGCAAAATGGCCGTTGAGATCTGCGCATGTCAGCAATGCTTATAATTCCTCGACACCTCAGTTCGTCCACCCGCCATGCAAATGCACCAAATCCTCTGAGAAGGTCACGTGAGCTAGATTAGCATCATATTCAGTAGGTAATTGAAGCGAAATGATTGGATTGACGTGTCTTTCATTAAAATCCATGGTAGATGTTTTGATGTGCATTTAGTGAGCACATTTGAATATAAATATTTCATTCCAAATAACTCTCTGCAATAGTTATTAACACCGTGAAATGACATCCGAATTATACTGATTTCTTATCCGGGAGTTAACGCCGCCACGAAATCATACACAAACATCAATGCAAAGAAAACATTTATATAGTATTAACAACATATTTTTCGACGATATGCCCTGCTTATTTACTTCAGACACACTCGGACAGTGTCGATATAAAATATCTCAAAGTTAGAATCGTACGTGATGTGAAAAAGAATGCGGAATGTAGTATGTAAATTGAAATTTCGTTGCAGCTTTAATACGCCGAGAACTTAACCCCCTACTCTATGCTACACGTCACAAATTAACTGTTATACTCATTTATTTTGATGTTCCTAACGATACACCGTAGGATACTATATCCTATCATGCCTAATAGCTGCTTCTCCATAAAACATTCTCCCGTTCACACGGCTGCCACCTGGTAGAAGTTACTACTATATTCATTCATACACCTATATGTATGAAAGCACACAGGATTTTATGAGTGCCGTCGGCAGCAATAACAACGACAACAACAACAGTACTTTAAAGTGGAGATCAATAAACACGATCTTTCCACTTATCTTTACAACCATCAGTATCTAGCACCAGTATTATGAGCAGCAGCAGCAGTAATAGTAGGAGTAGCAGCAGCAGTAGCAGCAGCAGTAGCAGCAACAGCAGCAATAATAGTAGTGGTATCACCCCACCGACAACTACTGCAACATTTTTCGAAACTAACAACAAAGAATTTTCAACTAATAAATTGCATAAAATCTGATGGTCTCTTAGATGTGGTAAAAATATGCTTGAAAGAAATGAGCTGACGTAAAAGAAATAACAGATAAAAGAGTAGTAAATTGTTGAGATTGTTCGAACTCCAGACATATGATCAAAGGCTCTTAAGCCGTTACTATCTCTTTCTTTTGTATATCAGAGACTACATTGTTTGACTTGTCCTTTTTCTTTTCTGACGACAGTAGGTTATGGTTAAGGGAAGTTGACTACCATGTCTAACTGTTTGAGAGCAATGCAATGTATATGGGATTTTCTTTCCTGAGCGTCCAATAATACTATATTTGTTCCACGTCCTCGCGTTGTTGTGTTTTTTTTTTTTGTATTTTCTTGTTTGGATTAACTGTATATGGGCTCTCTTTGGTTCATGAGTAGTGAATTTTAATGTAATGGCTGAATTGTTAGAACGTCGAACAAAATGCTTTTAATGCTTGAGTTCAAATCCCGCTAAGATCATCCTTTGTTTCGTCTTCCTAGAGTTGATAAAAGTACCAGATGGATAATGCGATTCAACCCCAATCGATTATTACATTTCCTCCAAATGCATCACCTTATGTTAATGTAAGAAAATACTAATGTTCTTATTGTGGATTATTAATTCTTTGGTTTATTTTTTTACTTGCTTCAGTCATTGGACTGCGGCCATACTGGCGAGGTGGGGTGACTACATTGAAGAGTTTAGCCTGGTACTTATTCAGTCTTTTTACTGCGTCGCTGCACTGTTATAGTAACGTGGAAATGAACATACTGTACACTCATACACATACGTGCGCGCGAGCACACGTATATATATATATATATGTGTGTGTGTGTGTGTGTGTGTGTGTGTGTGTGTGTGTGTTTGTGTGTACGTATATATACACATGTGTATATATGTATGTATGTATATGTGATGGGAAGTGGTCAGTGCTAGTGTGTGCGTGGTGGTTTGATGTGATGCGATGTGGTGGTGTTTGGTGTGGTGGTGTTGGGATGTGGTGGAGGCGAGAGTGGGGAAAGCAAGGGTGGGGTAGAGGTGAGTATGTGGGAGTGGATGTAAGGGATGGGGTGAGGTGGGGTGGGATGGATAGGGAAGGTGGGGTTGGATTGTGTAGGGGTGGGGTTACGAGGGAGGGGTGACGATGAAGGGAGAGGGGGGAAGGGAATGCTCACGCACATACACATATTTATATATATATACATACACATGTTTGTGTATTATAGTATATTATCATTTAAACCAATCCCAGAAAAATCCTGATATAAACATTTCCTCCTTACATTTTACTTTAGAATTCCAATTTTCTGGAAATTTTAACTTGATTTCATACTTATATCATCCAAATTGAACCGAGATTCCATTAAAGTCACTGCTTACGGAAGGCCTTCAATACCATGAGTACTGTCTCCTTTTTGGAGGTAAATGAGGTTGGGTTACTAAATAATAGTATCAATTCTTTGTAATCTAGGCAGAAGGCCAGAAATTTTAAGGGGTGGGTGTTAGTTGATTACATCGATCTTTGTCTTCAACTGGTGCTTATTTTATCAACCCTGAAAGGATGACAGGCAAATATCGACCTTTGCGGAATTTGAACTCAGAACTGAAAGGCCGAAAGAAATGCTACTAAGATTCTGTTCAGCACAGAACCTATTTCTCCAGCTCACCGCCTTTTTCATTAAAAATGCCAGCGAGCTGGATATGATATACTTTTGTTTCTTTTTAACCAGTCTCGAAGAGAGAGACCAAATATGATTAGCGTTAAACAAGGTTTTTGCTAAGAAGTGTATAAAGTATGATAAAAATAAGTTATGTAAAGATTTGAAACAACACTAAGAATTTCTTACATCAACATGAAAGACATTAGACAATTAAAATAAGAGCAAATAATAAATGTATAAAATTAACAATCACAGAGAAATAAAGGAAAAGTATTGTAAAACACACAAATAAACCAAGAAGTACTTAACACAGGAAAAACATTTTGGCTTCTTGTCGACATATTGAGAGGATAAATAGCGTTGGAGTTATACGACTACCAATGTTCGTACCACTGCCGAGTGTACTGAAGCGTGCCTGTTAGCATTCAAGTTGTTTGAGAGGAGGTAAGAAACCTTGTTTTCTGAGTGTTTCCTTGGTAGCTTGGCTATTTCGTCTACAGTGGTTATCACGCTCATCATCGGACGATAGTGTGTTGCTACTGTTTATTTCTGATAGAAGGACTGCTTGCTTCTTTCCACGACTTGGTATGAAGTGACCTCCACTACCGATGCTCTTATTACAGTCTCCGCTCGTCTCCATTACTGGCTTTTCTCGTTTTCTTTCCCAGCACACCTATCAACAGTTTTTCAAGGAACATGAAGTAGTTCTTTTTACATCATGTGTAGTAATGAGATCTTTCGACTTTTTCTCTTACCCTTTCTTTATCTCTATCTGCACTTTCTGGAAAATTCCGCTGTAGTCAGGCCTGGAAAAAATATGGCCTCAAAATTGCCCAACACATATGTATCACAAAGGTGCACATATAATTCCATGAAGAATTTAGTGTTCAACGGAACGTATGCACAAGATTATGTATGTATGTATGTATGTATGTATGTATGTATGTATGTATGTATGTATGTATGTCTGTCTGTCTGTCTGTATGTATGTATGTATGCGTGTATGCATGCATGTATGTATGCGTGTATGCATGCATGCATGTATGTATGCATGCATGTATGTATGTATGTATGTATGTATGTATGTATGTACGTATGTATGTATGAGGAGTGTACACACACACACATATACGTGTATGTTTATGTGTACGTGTACCAGTGTATACACGCATACACGCACACATAACTGGTTTACACACATATCTTCAATGAACTACATAAGGCTCTTCTACATAGTCTCTTTCTCACATTTTCTGCTAAAACATATACCTCATAAAAGCGGTATACAAATTACATGATCGTTGTGTTGGTGTAAGTGTCGGTTCCCTACTCCATTATGAACATATCTTACATCGTATAAATGACTTCCCGTTTAAACGTAAACTACAAGTTAACACAAAATTCGGCTATTTCGAATCATATGATTACTTTAAAAGTATTCTTTCTCACATGTGTGTAAATAAAACTGTATATAAACTGATAACTTAATCCCTATTACACATGTTAGACTATATATTTTTCTCTAAACGGAAACCTATTCATTTGATTTTTTTTCCTTCTTTCCCATTGGATTACATTGAGAGCTTCTATATACATTTTCAACATTGATATAAATGTAGTATGGATTACATAGGGCTGCCAATGCTCTTAAACACTCAAGTTCATAATTCTATTGTTATTGTGAAGTTATACCAGCATAGCAATAGCAAGCGTTTCAGTCGAAACCGTTTGATATATAATAGCTTCAGATTCTCTTGTTTAAAGCGACAATAAAACGGTGTTAGAAGGCCTTATATTTGTGAGAAAATTTCGATTCTTTAGAGGCTGCTTCGGATTTATAACATAGAGTATGGTGTCCAATACAATCCAAAAGATTCATTCAGTTTCACGAGTAGCCATTATGAAAACAAATTGCCAAGTACTTTGCAATGCTACATGTCTTTATTGGCTTTTGTGGGGGTGGAACAGAGGACAACTAGTTCTCATAAAACTCAATTAGCTATTCAGGTGATTCTAACTATCCACCCTCAAAACTAGTATGTGTGGCATAAACAATTTATTAGCCCGGTGGTCAGTCATATATTTCACATATTATATATTTTTCTTTTCACTTTATCATTTTCGAATGACAAGAGAGGATTTGCTCATAACGAGCGCAAAGCTAACTTCGCAGCTTGCCTCATGAAATACAGCTGGTACTTAATTGTATATTTAATAGCTTGCTGCAAGACTGGCTCCGATAAACGTGGAGTTTAAGCTATTAAAAGAAAACAGGATAGGAAGTAAACTGTTATTAAAACGTCAAGCTAACAATAGACAATACTTTCAAACGTTATAAAGCGTCATCTCAAAACATTAGTCTTTTTCTTTTTTATTTTTATTAAAAAAACCATAGAGGTCTATTTCACATTGGCTCTTCCCGCTGAATCGCAAGTCAACAACCTTTTTTTCCCCACTTAAGCGATGGTTTCTTTGCGTCCGCATAATTGACTTTATCCATTGTTAAATTCTATGTAGAGTATTTACTTCACCTAGGAAAGAAAAAAAGCATCTTTAATAGATGCGTGGTTTTGTGAATATTTTATACTATAGTAAACAGAGTTAGCGAAGAATTTGATACGGAGATCCGAATCTCATATTCTATTATAAAACAAGTGCAGCATTTTGTTTGGTTCTGAGTTCTTCTCTAAGTTCATCCTTCGTGAAAGATTACATGTTAATGGGTATCGAAATAAAAGAAAAAAATGTTTCAGGTAGAAATATTATTAATGAAAGAGAAAAAAAACATTTTTTTGCTTCTTTGGGTTTTTTTTTTATTTGTCATTTTCATGATCGAATTTATGTAAAGTTATGTTGTTTTTGTTTGTGTGCAATTTGTTCATAATTCCTCCTTCATCTGACAACTTTATCGTAGAAAAGATTATTATCATTATTATTATTATTATTATTATTATTTTATTATTATTATTATTATTATTATTATTATTATTATTATTATCATTGAAGACGCAGCACAGTATCCAATATCGTGATATTGTTGATTGAAGATATTGTGTCCTCTTGAGGCTTCTGATACTGTTCCCCAGCACCCAACAATATTTGGCACTATCGTTACCTTCTGCATTTTCCATAGCCGGGCTATTTCGTACTTAAGAGTATTGTATCTATCTCTCTTTTCGCCTTCTTTTTTGACTATTCGTGAGTCAAAGAGGCATGCAGCATCAACTATACAGTATATGTGGTGCACCTTGTCCACCGCCACTAGGTCTAGTATGTTATGCTCTAGCACCTGATCTGTTTGGATTGGGAAGTCCCAGAGGATTTTGCTGGTAGCCGTCTCCGCCACCCTCTGTGGTTTGTGCTCTATATCTCTGGGCTGTTATTTCTCTCCTGAGAATTTATTACTTCCTTTGCTATTTCTTGTTCGAGTTCTTCGTCTCTTTCTACACAATCTTGTTTTTCATCTTTCACTATTGTGGAGATCTCCAGTTCAAACTGGAATAACCACTGTCTCTTCATGATTAACTTTTGTGGGTGCAAAAGATTTTGTTCCGAGACAGGGATCATGACCTTTCTTTATCCATATTTCATACATCCTTTTCCAGTATCCTGTATTCGTAGGCCTGTTTCTAAAATAGTATTCCAGCACAGTTCTTTTTTCGTTTTGAAACCATATTATCTTAATCAGCAATGTTTGTATAACGACTATGCTTATCCAATTGCAAAGTAAAACACTTGCCGTGTAACAGACATTTACTCGAGGTTCCAGTCTCATAAATATAATCGTGATTATATTTTTTGCTTAGTATTTCATTTATAAAAGGGACTTTGGTGTTAAAGTGTCACAACCACTGCTGCTTTTATCAAACCACCGCTTCAAAGACCCTCTACCTTTTTGGAGTAGAACTGCCTCCGATAGAGCAATCTCTTTTTCTTCACGAGAGACTCATGATCTTTATTACTACTATCATTAACAGGTTCAGGGCAAAAAGAAAAGAGAAGGTCGGTTGAACAAGCTAGGTATTTACATTAATTATAAATATGATACTGTGAGGGGTAAGACTAAATATGATAGTATAGTGACTATTCTGGGAAGGTTAAGGTATAATGTAAAGGTAACTGTCAGATTTTATATGCTTAGTGAAGTATACGTAAAATTTCAGTGAGTGGCGAGATAAATTTAAAAAGAAAATGACTGGATAAAAAAAAACTGTGAATCTTTGATGGATGAAAGCATAACAAATTGGACGTTTCATTTCTTTGTGCAGTAAGACAGGAACTATAAATGCATCTCTCTCTCTCTCTCTCTCTGGATCTTTCCTTCTCCTATGTTTCCGACGAAGAGCTCCGATCGAAACGTTAAACCCTCCTTCCTTCCTTCTTTCCTGAGCGCCCAACAATACTATATTTGTTCCACGTCCTCGCGTTGTTGTGTCTTTTGTGCTTTCTTGTTTGGATTACTTTATATATATATATTATATATATATATTATATATATTATATATATATATATATTATATATAATATATATGTGCATATATTATATATATATATATATATATATATATATATATGTGCATATATATATATATTCATATATGTGCATATGTTATATATATCCACATATATAT
Source organism: Octopus sinensis (assembly GCF_006345805.1). Lineage (NCBI taxonomy): Eukaryota > Metazoa > Mollusca > Cephalopoda > Octopoda > Octopodidae > Octopus > Octopus sinensis. The sequence goes on along the minus strand of NC_042999.1, from coordinate 75,467,171 downwards.
ATATATTATTATTATTATTATTATTATATTATTATTATTATTATTATATTATTATTATTATATGAACGCCACGCATCCATTTGCAAGTAAGTTTATCTTATATATATATATATAATATATATATATATATATACATATATATATGTATGTATGTATGTATGTATGTATATGTATGTATGTGTATATATATATATATATATATATATATTATATATATATATATATATATGGATGAAAGAGTAATGTAGAAACAGAGGTTAGAAATTGGTTAGTGTGTAGATAGATTGGTATGTAGACAGGTCGAAGGAAAAGAGGAGGAAGAAAGGTGTAGGCGTATGAATCAAATATCATAAAAGTCAAAAATAGTCTGATTACCTTGCAAGGTACCCAGCATTCTCATGTTGCTTCGATTTTTCTGAACAACTGTCGTGTTTAACCTATATCTAATTGAATACATATCTACCTATTTATTTCTGTGTAATTTCCCTTATGTGAGTGTCTGGGTTGTTTATTTTCTATGTTTCACTGTGTGACTGTGTGTCTGTTTGTCTGTTTCTCTCTCTCTCTCTCTCTCTTCTCTCTCTCTCTCTGCATATATATATATAATATATATATATATATATATATATATATATATATAAATTATATATATAATATATATATATATATATATATATATATATATATCACTGTTCGTGAGAGAGTGTGCATTTGTGTTTCTGCTGTAGTCATTGTAAACATCCTTTATTTCACTACAAACGTCTCACAAGAAATACATATAAACATATATATTACCAGCCATAAAAAAAGACGTGTACATATACAATTATGTGTATATTCATAGAGTCGTATGTGTGTATGTGTATGTGTGTATGTGTATGTTGTATGTGTAGTGTGTGTGGTGTATAAATACATATATATCATACTAAAGTAACCTACCATTAAATAGTAATGAACGGAACAGAATAATGACTACTACTTGGTATAACTTTCAAGCCAATTTAATTATAATCTGTCTTTGCAAGCAGCCGGAACTGGTATCCAATGCAAAGATGGCCAAAGCTTTTTATTTATTTATTTATGTATTTATTTACTTATTCTTTTCTGCTTCTGCAACGTATATATATATATATATATATATATATTATATATATATATATATATATATATATATATATATATATATATATATTATTTGTAAAAAATGAAGTTTGAAATGCTGCTATATTAGACAAATTTTAATTTTTATATATACATTATTTATTTAACATGTTTCGGTTCTTGAAATGACGAACCTTATCAAAAAAAATTATATATAAAAAAAAGATAGTTAATGCTATCAAATATAAAAAATTCATATATAATATTCAATAGAGTCAGACATAAAAAATTCATATATAGTAAAGCGAGTCCATGCTATATATATATATATATATATATATATTATATATATATATATAATATATATATATATATATAATATCTTATTAATCAACACACTCACCAGTTCGATTTCTACTCATCTACTTATTATTTTTTCTAAAATTTTCGTTGCTTCTTGCAACCTCTTCAATTCCGAGAGTCAACGACCATTGAAGAGTCAACAATTATTAAGAAGTTGTAAGAAGCAACGAAAATTTTAGAAAAAAATAAGTAAGTAAATGAGTGGAAATCGAACCGGTGAGTGTGTTAATAATAAGACTATTCCCAGACATAATTAAATATGCTTCAACAGGCGAATTCACATAAAGAATCTTGCAAGCCAAATACAAAAACAATAGATATATATTATATATATATATATATATATATATATATATATATATAGTATATATATATATATATATATATATATATATATATATATATATATATATATATATATATAGATATATATATATATAAGGTCTTTCTGTCATCCGTATTCATATCTGGCATTTTTGATTCAATAGTATGACCGGTTTCTACAGAAAAATCCCATAAAGTCTTTTCCTCATTATATTTCCAAATTGAACACAGTTTTCAAAATGAAAATCAAACACTGTCTTCTACGGTTGCTACATTTAACGATACTCTGCTTTTCTCTCTCTTTCATAAACAGTCTTTCGAGATTACTTTAAATGTTATATGCGCTACACATTATCAGAAGCTTCCCAGTTGTCCTATCCAAATAATGTAGTTCTGTATTTGTACACTTGAAAATGATGAGTAGACTATCTCAACACTGAACATTACGTGGTATAACGAAAATAGCATGTTTATTCTGCGACATTCTTAATGACAAATTCGAACCAACGCACAACTACTATCAGATTTTCAATAAGTCTGCCGTTAAACTTTCTTACTCTACTACGTCAAAAGTAGATTGTTATAGCAACCACTAATCGTTCGAAATTATACAAGTATAAGTGGAAGCGCATGGCTCAGTGATTAGAGTGTTGAACTCATGATCGTAAGATTGTGGTTTCGATTCCTGTACCGGGCGACGCGTTGTGTTCTTTCGCAAAACAATTCAAGTTGCTCCCGTCCACTCAGCTGGTAACATTGAATAATCCTCTAATGTGCCTGCTTCCCATCTAGGGAGGAGTATATACGCCAGAGAAACCGGGAAACGGCCCTATACTCCTTACGGAATAATATGGTCTAACCAATATTAATGCCAAATAAACAAAGAATTATAGATTTAATAATAATTGTCTCTCTCTCACTCTCTCTCAATGTATCAGATGTAATCGTAACCACACCTTGACACTTGCAGTATGTGACATACTTTTGCTTTTACCTTTTGTTTTCATGAAGTAAATACGTTTGTATAACGTACATATTTGGCACTATCGTCACCTTCTGCATTTTCCATAGCCGGGCTATTTCGTACTTAAGAGTATTGTATCTATCTCTCTTTTCACCTTCTTTTTGTGCTGTTACCGTCCTTCCCTATGTCTTCGTTATTATACGTAACTACGTATCTGTGTGGTCGTGTGGGCACTTTTTTTATTTATGCATGTGGGCTTCCTATGTATGAATATACTTGTGTTTGTTATGTTCATTTATGGCTGTCTACACATACACATAGACATATATATATGCATCTCTATATATATGATAAAACATACTCCAGATGGGCTGGTGTGTGTGTGTGTGTGCGTGTATATATATATATTTAAAAAAGGAGATGTGGAACACGTGTTGTGATATATAAAAAAAGGAAATGAAGAAAATGCTGACAAAATAATTTCAGTAAAGGGAGAGTGTATTTAATTAGGTGAAAGTTCTTTTTACCGGTTGCGCATTTGTTATGCTTATCAAAAGATATTTTTTTAAGAGAGATAGAGTTCCTTTCTGATAGATTTTTTTCTCTTATCTTATCAGATATATATATATATATATATATATATTTAGAGATGAGGAATTATGTACATTATTTACATGTGACGGATATTTACCCTCATCTTGTTTGCTGTTAACCCAGGTTCGAAATTTCCCCAAGACACCTGATGAAGGCTGGAGGGCATATCAGCCGAAACGTTGTGTTAACAACAAACAAGATGACAGCAAATATCTGTCAAATGTAAATAATGTAAATAATGTACATATACACATATATATATATACATATATTTAGATAATGTGATATATATATATATAATATATATATATATTATATATATATATATATATATATATATATATATATATATGTATATATATATGTATATGTATGTATAGATATATATATTATATTATATCATATCATATATTTTTGAGTCTTCCCGTTTCATTTCTAAACCAGTAACCGCCTATGGCTAACATAGCCTTTAGTATGATTCGGATAAACAGTGTTTAAAACAAATTTAATTTAAATTCACATTATGTATTTTCATTACATAATTCTAGAATTAATCTGTTGAAAGTAATTTAATTATAATCTGGTATCTGATCCCAAGATAGCCAAATCTATCTATTTATTTATTTATTTATTTATTTATTTATTCGTTTCTGCTTCTGTGTGTCGATATACATGTGTGTGTGGTGGTGGTGGTGTTTTTTCTCTTCATGTGTGTGTGCGCGCGCGCACGCGTATGAATTTTCAGTCAGTGATACATATCTGGTATTTTTGATTCAATAGTACTACCAATCTCTTCGGAGAAATCCCATAAATCTTTTCCTCGTTATGTGTTCCAAATTAAACAGTTTTCAAAAAGAAATCAAATAATATCTTCTTTTGATAGTATATTTAACGATGCTGTATTTTCCTCCCTTTGTCGTAAACGAGATTATTTTAAATGTTTCGTACGTTACGCATTATCAGAAACTGCCCAGTTCTTCTATAGAAATAATGTGGTGCTGTCTTTGTATACTTTAAAAGAATGAGCAGAGCATCTCATCTCTGGCAAGCTCACATTTTGATTGTCTTGACGATATTTCTTTTAGTAGTTTTGTTTCAGATATTTTTCTTATGTACACTTTTGACACTCTTTTTCAACTCTCTTTCCATTATTTTATCATCCTGTTACACCACTAGATTCTAGTATCCATCATTCTCTTTTAGTGATCTAATGCTATCATCAAGTGGTCTCTTTATCCTATCACATCTAATTTTTGATCTGTCTTAATAATTAAAACTGCATATCAGTGTCCTTGTTAAATATTCGTACTTTTTAATGAAGGCAAAACGAGAGAGAGAGAGGGGGAGAAAAGAGAGAAAAAGAGAAAGAGAAAAAGACAAAGAAAGAAAGAAAGAAAGAAAGAAAAAAGAAAGAGAACCAAGTACCAAAAGTTGGGGGTCTACGTGTATAAGTTTGTATGTATGTGTATGTGTGTGTGTGTGTGTTGTGTGGTGTGTGTGTGTGTGTGTGTGTGTGTGTGTGTGTGTTGCACTAACACTTGCCAATCGGTATTTGATTACGTTCCCGTAATTAGCGGTTCAGCAAAAAGAGAGAGAACATGATGCTTAAAAATAAGTACTGGGGTCAATTTGTTCCACAAAATCCTTCAACACAGTATCCTAACATGGCCGCAGTCCAAAGACTGAAACAAGTAAAGCATAATGCACACACACACACACACGCACACATATTGGCTTCAAATTTTCGCACGAGGCCAACAATTTCATGCTGAGACAAGGTAAATCATTACATCGACTCTGGTGTTCAAATTGGTACCTATTTTATCGACCCTGAAAGGATAAAAGGCAAAATCGACCTTACCAGTCATATTATGCTCAGTCAACCATTTACTCCGTTACTTATTGGAAACTGAAATTTTCAAAGCATACTGAAACACGTGATATTTCGTTTATGCTGGAGACTGAATTGGATAAGTGGCTTCAGAACTTTAATGTTTTAATGAAGCGTTTGATATATCTTGTCATAATTGATTTAACATTTCACTTGTCATTGATTATTAAAGAGAAGCACTGTACATAGACAAGTAAATTGGAAAGAGAGGTACAGATGATGTTATTGGTTGGATGGTGAACTACCAGTTGAACAGTCAATAACCGGTACCTGTATTTCATCATAAGTATTTTCAAGCGCCCATTGCTAAGGTTCTTATCTCAAAATATCGCAGTTCACCTTATATTATGAAATATAGCTTATCGCCGTGACAAAAAAAATGAACAAACAAAAACAAAGGGGACACATTGTATATTTCGTTTCAGTATTTGAATGCTACAAATACCAGTAATGTACAAGGAGTTGATATCATCACAGAAAGACTCTTTGTCAATAATACGCATTTTTCTGCTGGTTGATTATTGATTCCACAAACCTCCTACCATCAGAAAAATCGAGACTATAACTCAGTTGTCAGTTCAAACCTTTTTATAGTTTAATCAAACGAAGCAGGACAGTATCATAATCTTATTGTCCGGTAGGAGAAAGGGTTGACAGGTTTGGCTAACCATTTCCAGCTACTAGCAACAGAATAAACTGTTAAAAGCACCCAAGAGTAAGTTAGTGTTTTTAAACCGGTCGAAAGATAAGGTTTACCACTCAAAAGCAAATACTATTTCTTTATTTACGTGACACAAAAATCATAGTCAAGAAGTGGGGCTGAAAATAAGCTGGATGTCTATAGGTTTCAAATAAGGATTCTCAGTAATTTTCATAGCGCTTCTTGTTATTGCTGCTCATAGTCTTTTAATCAACATCGTTCTCACAAGACCGTTTTTTTCCCAAATATCATTGACTGCATTGTCCAAAATGTGCATCATTTCTTATGAGAGTAAGATGGGTTTTCATGGATATAGGTTACTTTTTCTAGCAGGTTTAGCAACCGCATTGAGACTTCAATATTGGTAGTTGGTAGATAACAAAATTAAGAACAGCTGTATCTCTGCTTGGTACAACATGAATAGAATGAGTAATGATCTAATGAAAGGAATTATTTATGGGCCGAATAACAGCATAGTACACCAGATTGAGGATTTCCTAAATGTTCAAGCAAGACATGTAAATAGAAATGCTGGAAGGACCTGCTTAAATGGCTGACTCTTATCCGTTTCAGGTAGAATTTCAGTTATAAGGATAGATGCAAAGTTCTGCGATTCATTCTCGCTAAATTAAATCTCTGAGAAAATCCTGCGCTGTCAGACAAAACTGTCAAGAAACTGCATCTGAGAATGCTAATGATGTGACACAATACAACAATGAAGCATATCGTATGTCTTTTATTTGTTTTCCCATACAGACCTATGATAGGTCTCTTTTTAAACAGATAACCATGGTTGCACTCATTGTGTTGATTTCTAACATACATTTGCTGGTGTGCTATAGTCGAATGATTTACTGGTGTGCTATAGTCGAATAATATCGACACCACTACTTGATTTGTACTTTATTTTATCGTACCCTGAAGGAAAAACGGCAAGGATGACTCCTAGCAGGATTTTAGCCCAGAGCATGAAGAGATCTAACTAAATATCTCAAAGCATTTTGTCCAATGTTGTATTGTCTCTTTGAATTCATTACCTTTTACATCATCTTATATATCTCTCCTCACTGGTACTCCGTCGGTTGCGACGATAAGCGTTTCAGCTGATCCGATCAACGGAACAGCTTGCTAGTGGAATTAATGTCCTAGCACTCCTCAGACACGAGTACCCTTAATGTAGTTTTTATGGGGATTCAGCGTGACACAGGATGCGACAAGGCTGGCTCTTTGAAATATAGTACAACACATTTTTGCCTGCTGAATGGACTAGAGTAACATGAAATAAAATGTCTTGCTGAAGGTCAAAACGTGACGGGAATTGAACTCACGATCGCAAGATCGTG
>NC_042999.1:75452391-75454891 GCF_006345805.1 Octopus sinensis | reverse complement strand
ATTTAAGCTTAATTAAAATATAGTTTGTTTTTAAATTAAAATAGTTAATTCTACTTAAATCCAATTTTTTGCCTTACTTATATTTTTTCATGATATAGTACCTCGCAACTTTTTTGATACAAATTTTTGTTGCATGTGATCAAAACTTTAAAATTCTTCATGCTTTCTTCTATCACTGAAGCTAAGATAAATATATTTTGCTTTTGAAATAAAAATTTTTTATTTAGATCTAAACTTGATTGGTGGTGTTACCTACTCTCCTATAACGTTGCTACAGATTTTTTCTACTGGATAAAATCTCAAATTGTTTTGCCAAAATATAGCTAGGGACCGGTTCTTTTCAAAAATTATAACAGTTTTCAGTTTAGTTAAGAACTGAATGAGCGACAAGCTCTGAAAAATACTGCGTGTGAGTAAATTGCGGCCTTAATATCATTCAACTACTGCCGTAGTTGAATGATATAATCAGAGCACATGACAGAGCACAGCATTTTGGCTACTTTATGCTTGATAACCACTTATATTACGTTATATTGCTGTTGACCATAGCAGAAATGAACTAGGTAGGCTCGCTTAGTACATAACAGTTGTTATACCTCCGCTTACCATTGAAGAAGTGCATCCCAATATAGTGTCTGAGGAAAGTCAGTTCATTGAAGCTGTTACTGGCACGTTTCTTAAGAAACGTAGGAAACATTGAATCACGTTCTTGATACATAAAAATCTCTGTTCAGTTAGTGCAAATGAAAGACTTAAATTTGAATATATTTTTATGAAGTCCAAACTGATAAAAGTAGTCTTCAAACCAATGGGATTTAAACTCAGAACGTATAAGAATGAAACCAAACACTTGACGCATTTCATTCCAATGTGGTTTAATTTCTGATGTACCTCTATTTTTCAAGATAACATAATACCAGTAATAAGATATTTCTAAAAATTTTGTGGAAGGATTTGTAAGAGAATTTGAGGAATGGAGGCTTGGATTGCTCTTAATGGGTTTATGCTATTGTTATTAATTGATAGTTTGGTCATTGACCTTGTCATTCTGAAGAAAGTTTTAGTTGGCTGATTATGATCGATTGTTCTTGTTGTGGGTTTGGCTACAGTGAGGGACAATTGTTGTATTCTCAATAGTCGATGATAGTAGTAGTGATAGTGATGTTGGTGGTTGTCCTTATCAGGGTTTTGGTAACAGTACACTGGTTTTATGATGGTAGCATGTTAAGAGCAGTTACTAAAGTATATGATGATGTTGCTGATATTGCCATTTGGATCCAGGTCAGCTCTGATCAAGTAAATATATGACATGAAGCTATCAGTCGAATGATTCAGAGTGACTTGCTGATCCACTCTCTTCGGGATGCAAGGCATGTAGCTTTATTATTCAATATCCATTCTGTTCTGTTATACTGTTGTTGACCATAGCAGAAATGAACCAGGTAGGCTCGCTTTGTACACAACAGTTGTTATACCTCCGCTTACCATTGAAGAAGTGCACCCCAACATAGTGTCTGAGGAAAGTCAGTTCATTGAAGCTGTTACTCTTTTTGCGCACGCCTGTATGTGCCTGGATTGGTGGTGATCGATAGTTTTTCTTCTAGTAGGGGCATTTTACAATATTTATAGGGTGTTGCTGTGCTTTCATGATGGGATAATTTAAGTAATGATTGGGCTGGAGATTCCTGCAATAATAACTGTGTATCAATCGGTCTTTTATGTTTCAGTACTTTTGCTTCATTGTGATTGCGATCTATAATCAAGCAAAATGAGTTATTTTATATCCTTTATAGGTTTGTTATGAAAAGAATGCAGATAAGAGTGGGGCAAGCTTTGAGAGGGCTCCAAAGCATCGTTTTGCTTTCAGTTCTATGGTTTCTATGTGTTATGTAAATATTGTAGAGTTATCGTAAATAATATATTTTGCTTTGTGTTTAATGTATATTTATGTTGTTGAGTGTGATGGTCGCTCGCATTTGATGTTCCCGTGTGCTGCCTGTAAAGAGGGAGTGGTAGATTTGGTAGATGCTAATTTCCGTCCGGTTGTTAGAGGACACATTTTTTAGATGGTTCATGAAATACAGAAATAGTTGTTCAGCGGCATTCTAGGGACAGTACAACACTTGATTGATGATATCAGCACATAAAGCTGTGTATCTGTTTTATGAACCTATCATATAGATTCAAGTTCAAAAGAGGTGTATAGGGATTGTTTCTGGTGATGAATGGTCATAGTTGTGTTAATGGAGACGGTAGTGATGTGATAACTTAGATACGATTGTTTCTGCTAAAAACTGTTGGTATCAAAAGTAATGGTGAGCTGGCTGCAGTTTCAGTTTGGTATTGGATCTAGCTGTTTAACTTCAAAATGACATAAGCAGTAGTTTTGTTTTTGTTTCGTAATGCATTGTTATATTACTTTCCCCCAGGACTGCTCTGGTTGAGGAAACCTATGATCAAAGGCATTTAAGTCGAGATGACAAGTCTTTCGTTAACCTAT
>NC_042999.1:75444891-75447391 GCF_006345805.1 Octopus sinensis | reverse complement strand
GTCTCTGCGCCTGCGCGCGCACACACATACATATATAGCAATGAGCTGATGGATGGGTGGATGGATGGGTGTGTGAATATTTGCAAGCATGAAGAGCGTTTCAGACATGACATTCACTCTCTTTTCCATCTTTTCGTAAGAAAGTAGGTTGTGATTTAGAGGGAGACATAGTTATCGTTTTTAATAGGTAGATCGGCAATGTATAGGTCCTCTTATTTGCCCGATTAAAAATGAATACGGTGCAAACAGAACAAGCACAAATGCATGGCTTAAAATCTAAACATTTAGGGAGGGCCGTTATTGAAAAGCAAAATCGTAAGTTAACGAGGGTTATCTCTACGAATTCCCTTGATTTGCAATAAAATGTAGCAAATCTTTACCAAATCTTACCCTTTTGTCTGACTAGGTAAACGGAAGATTAGATAACAAAGTCCTAGATTGACAGTGGCCGAAAGACCAAAACACACGGCTTGCAGGCCTTTTAATCAGAGGTTTCTTCTGTCAAGTGTGCCTGCTTGCTTGAGGGGTTCGTGTTGTATTCGCGCAGTTCCTGGTTCTGCATAATTGCATGGTACCTTGGATGACTATCTTCTGCCATAACCTCACGTCCATCAATACTTCGTAATGTATTACGGTTGAAGAAAACTGTACAGAAGTAATGAAGTCCTCGAACAGATTTGATTGTGATAAATGTTCCACCTGGGTTGTAAAAACTATTCCTTGTGGCCTTCACCATAATATTAATAATGGTTTCAAGCTTTTGGCACAAAGATAGCAGTTTCGGTGAGTGGATAAGTCGTTTTCATCAACCTCGATACTCAACTGGTACTTATTTTATCGACCCGAAAGGATAAAAGGTAAAGTCGACTCTAGTGGCATTTTACTTCAGAACTTAAAGTCGAATGAAATGCGCTAAGCATTTCGCCCGGCGTAGTAACGATTCTGCCAGGACACTGCCCTCATAATAATAATAATCCTTTCTACTATAGGCACAAGGCCTGAAATTTTGCGGGAGGGTACTAGTCGATTATATCGCCCCAGTATTTAACCGGTTCTTGATATATCGACCCCGAAAGGATGAAAGGCAAATCACCCTCGGCGGGACTTGAACTCAGAACGATAAGACGGACGAAATGTCGCCAAGCATTTTGCCAAGCGTGCAACGATTCTGCCTGCTCACCGCCTTAATAATAATAATAATAATAATAATAATAATAATAATAATAATAATAATAATAATGATAATAATAATAATAATAATAGTAATAATAATAATAATAATAATAATAATAATAATAATAATAATAATAATAATAATAATGAATAGGGGCTGCAATAAGGATGGAGCACTTGCAGAAAACAGCACTGATTGGATCCGCTCGAATACTCCGGAAAGTGCTCGAAAAATAGGGGGTGTTACCTTAGTTCACTGGTAACAGCTGACACCGTAGTACATCTCCAGTGTTAGAAGCTGTGCAAAGGCAATATTAATGATGATGATGATGACGACGACGACGACGACGATGATGATGATGATGATAATAATAATATAATAATAATAATAATAATAATAATAATAATAATAATAATAATAATTCAAAACGGTTCTGGCCCTAAAATGAAGATCCTGCGATACATTTGACGAAACAATAGACCATTTGGTCTCGGGATGTCCTGTGCTGACACCAAGCGAATATAAAAACCGCCACAATAGTGTAGGATAGTATTTACATTGGAAAATACGTAAACATTACAAAATCAGATTCCTGCTTACTGGTATGAATATCATCCTGAGCCAGTCGTTGAATGTAAAAATGTCACTATCCTCTGAGATTTTCCAGTCAACACTGATAGAACGATCCAGGCTAATCGACCAGACATAGTCATTAACAACAAGGAAGAAAATACTTGTAGACTAATAAATGTAAGTGATAAAAATACATCTGTAAAGGAATTTGACTTATTAAATAAACATAAGTACTTGGAAATTGAAATACAAAAGATGTGACATCTTAAAGCAAGTTCCCGTTATTGTGAATGTCCTAGGCATGATAAAAACTGTATATCAGAAACATCTAGATAATATCCCAGGAGAACCATGTCTCAGAGAAATCCAAACGATTGTGCTGACAAGAACTACCCACATTCTTAAGAAAACCCTATTAATTTGAATGACTGTGTTGTATTACATGAAGATATTTCGCCACTCCCCTTGCTACTTCCTCTCTCCAAGCTTTCAGTCATACTGTAACATCTCTTTCCTTCACTCGCCCAAGGTTGCTGGGTGTGTCTCGGCAAGTGATCGTAACAAGAATGCAGATTAAAAATAAATAAATAAATAAATAATAATAATAATAATAATAATAATAATAATAATAATAATAATCCTTTCTACTATAGGCACAAGGCCTGAAATTTTGGGGAAAGGATCAAGTTGATTACATTACCCAGTACGTAATTGGTACTTATTTCATCGACCCCGAAAGGATGAAATGGCAAA
>NC_042999.1:75429891-75442391 GCF_006345805.1 Octopus sinensis | reverse complement strand
TTAAGTACCAGTGAAACACTGGGCCGATGAAATCGACTAGTCCCCTTCCCCAAAATTTCAGGATTATTATTATTATTATTAGTATTATTATTATTATTATTATTGCTGTTGTTTGCTTTTAACCTGGATGTTTGTTGCAATCACTTGCTGAGACACTGCCAGCGCCCTCAAGCAAGTGAAGGATGAGAGATGTTACAGTATGACTGAAAGCTTGGAGAGGGGAAGTGGCAAATACAGTAGAGAAATATCTCCATATAGTTTTTTGGGATTTCTCTGAGACATGGTTCTCCTGGGAAGTTATCTAAATGTTTCTGACTTACCTTTCTTTATCATGCCTAGGGCACCCACGATAACAGGAACAGTTCTTGCTTTAAGATAGCACATCTTTTGTATTTCAATTTCCAGGTCCTTATATTTACTTAATTTCTCAAATTCTTTTATAGATATAATATTAATACGTTTTTTAGTCTACAGTTATTTTCTTCCTCGTCTTTAATAATTATGCCTGGTCGATTATCCTGGATCATTCTGTCGATGCTGAATGAAAAATCTCAGAGGACAGTGACATTTTTACATTCAACGACTGGCTCAAAATGATGCTCATACCAATAAGCAGGAGTGCTGATTTTGTAGTATTTACGAATTTTCCAATGTAAATACTGTCCTACACTATTTTGGTAGTAATGTTTTTTGGATTCGTCTGGTGTCAGAACAGGACATCTTGAAACGAGACGGTGTATTGTATCATCAAATGTGTTACAGAATCTGCATTTAGGTTCAGAACCGTTTTGAAGAACTTTAGCTTGGTAGTTTCTGGTAAGCAAGCTTTGGTCTAGTGCTACCAATATGAACTCCACCGTTCCTCAACTTGTTTCTGCCGGTCTCTTTTCTTTTTTTTTTTTTTTTTTTCAGTTTGCGTGATTCATTTTGCTTGCTTGGTGGCAGTAGTTTCAGGCTCTTTATCTAATTCCGAGTTAATGCCGAGTTCCTTTGCGAATTTACAAGCTTCTTTGACAGTAGAATGTTACTTTCTGCTGCTTTCGTGCTTGCACACAAGCCGCAGCATCCAGTCCTCTGTACTAGATAAGGACATGTTCATTGCTATTGTGTAGGTCTTATCGTCATCATCCTCATCATAATCAACATCATCATTATTATTTTTATTATTATTTCTTTTTATCACAGGTTTTGTTGGAACTCCTGGAGTTTTGCATGTGTAGCGGGCTTACTAACTGCAGCCTATGGTACCATGCTATCCGTTCTTTTTAGCTATCTAATGCTTTCCTGATTATTCTGGTAGTGCCAAGAAAGCAAACCTTTTGTAACAGTTCTACTGGGCATTCTATTCCAATTTCCTTGATATTCCTCTTGATAACTTTTTGGTGCCTTTTTTCTAAATCTACCTCATATCTAATAACTGAAAATAGAATAATTATATATATATAATATATATCTTATAATGGACACGATTTTTCCTACATACAACAGCTGCTATTTGTCATGACTCAACCAGTCAACAATGTATTGATAGTAAATGAGTACATGTACAATTGCTTTGGTCACCCTGCAAGATTCTTAGAGAAGTTTAGCTATTAGAGCTACCATGTTTGTAGAGTTTATCTTGAGGTAGCAGTGTACTTAATAGCTCTACCATTCCAGGGGTTTACTGAGTTTGTAAAGGGATCCAACAATAATAGGCACTATTTTCACCTTCTTCATTTCCATAGGCAGGCTATTTCGTACTTAAGAGACTTGTATTTATCTATTTTTTCGCCTTCCTTCTTGATTATTCGTGAGTTAAAGGGGCATGCTACTTCAACTATATAGCATATGTGGTGCACCTTTCCCACCTGATCTAGCACCTGATTCGATTGGGAAATCCCAGAGGATTTTGCTAGTCTCTGACTCCACCACCCACTGCAGTTTATGCTCATACCTCTCTCTAGCCCCCACTTTTCACAGTTTCCTATGCAGCACTTTCGCTACCTGATCATTTCGCCATGACTTTAGTGGTTTCCGGCAAATCTAGAGTATTATTATTATTGTTGTTGTTATTGCTGCTGCTGTTGTTGTCGTCGTCGTCGTCATCATCATCATCATCATCATCATATCATTATTATTATTGCTATTGTAATAATAATAATTATTATTGAGAGAGCGGTACACGCCATCAAAATGACACTGGGTTGCAAATACACGAAGCCTAATATACCGATCATGACTACCCGAATGATAACGGTACACCAGACACATGCATCACAACCACATCTACGTGACACGGTGACCTCATATCGAGATAAACGGTGCATGACCTTGCAGATGGGGCCCAGTCAGAATTTTCTTGAGGTCGAGGAGCCCAACCCACTCAGAAGGTCTCCGAACAAGGGTTGTTTAAGGTTGATGGACGAAACACCCAAGTTTCCAGGCTGAATTGTCCAAACCCCAAATAATTCCTCTCAACACAAGGCTATGATGTCTCCCCACTACTCCTGCTCATGATCAGAGATGCACATATCGTCAGCCACTAAGTCACCTGCTCGCCAGGTTATGGTCAAACAACTGAAAACCTAATCTGTGGCATTGAACAGAATATTTGCTGTATCCCATTCTTTACACCAAGACAAAACATATACATGTTAAAACTTCCAATCATTTCAGATCAGAAGCCTTAAGAGCCACTGCCTGGTATTGCATCAGGGCAATTGTAGTTTTCTAATTAAGTGCTTTTTTAAGCCAAGCGTAGCTTTGTATCTAGGATACTTGCAACATTTCTTTCGTTTGTATTTTTCTGCTGTACTGAGTCTTCAGTGGTGTGCTGAGTCTAACAATAGCTGCATGTTGTGTGAGATCTGCGATTTGGTGACGTATTTATCTGTATCGTTTATATCATTCCTAAAGCACTTATAAGTGTTGAGTCTATTTTCAACCCTCACTTTCACATTATCGCTATTTCTTGATATTATGTTTGCATAAGTCCTCTACATGTGTTAGAGATATTATATCATCCGGTAGAATCGACACATTAGTCATAAAATATTTCTTTTAGCGGCGGAGATTTACTTTAATTTACTTGTCTGTAAAAATTGTCGTGTTCAAGAATACAGTCATTTTGTCATTCTATGAAACCGTGTCTGGGGAGTGCTTCTTCAAATATATTCCGGCAAGTGGTGAAAAGTCTAGTTCTCCATACTTGAATGTACTTGTTTTCGTATATATCTCTATATAAATAAAACTGAGAATGTGTGTCTGTCTGTCTGTCTGTGTGTTTCCCTAAAACTTGAGAACTACACCACCAATTTCATTCAAATTTTACACATGCCTTACTTAGGTTCCATGTAGTTTCATGGGCAAAAAGATGTTCAACTTCTTGCCTAGAGCGAGCCCATAGCAATATCATATCTTCTCCACTATTTCAGTATTACGTGTTAAAAGTGAAACAAAAACATTTCTCTATTTTATGTCAGATGCTTTCACTTTAACAATAAAAATAATAATAACAATTGAATTATATGTAGTAAGTAATAATTAAAATCAAACTAAAGAATAATATAATCGTAACATAACAAAAGTAAAAATAGCAATTGGTATAAAATTGCATCAATGACTTGAGCTTGAATAAGTGGTTTCACACGAATGGGAATAAATTGAAAATAAAATTAGCGTGCAGAAATGGAATGGTCCAGATGGACTATTATACATAAAGGACTATAGGTTCAACTGCGTACTGTTGTTATTATTATTACTGTTTAACTATTGTTATCACGTTTGTTGGTTCCTCGTAAGGGAAACGTTGTTGTGTTGCATTTGTTGAATAATTGTAAACTGTAACCCTTCCCCTTTGGGAGAAGGAGCTTTGGTTATTGTTTAAAAATTGAATTGTATCCCTGTTTGGGGAAATTGACAATATTTTCACCGTTTACACGGAAGCATTTTTGTTAGAATGCCTTCGATAGAAGAAAGTCCAAAAATGAATTTCGCTGCAGCCGTCGGCGGGCGCGAACTCATTAAAATTAAAATGGAAGAAATACAAACCTATTTCGGATTGATTACCGACAAAGACGGTGAATCTAGGATAACACCAACAAACGAAATAAAAAATTAAATTAAAGAAAAGATTATTGTCTATAAAGTATACAATGTAGAGAAAAAAAAAGATTTGAACACCTGGGGGAAAGCACCATCGAAAAGTGTCTTGGTGCGACTATGAAAGATAGTCGCGGCAAATTCGCCACAATAGAAGCAAGGTTCGAGTCAACGGAGCGTGCAAGGGAGTACTCGACTCGAACTTTGCAAAGTGGAAATATTTTATTTTCACCTTTATATCTGGGATGTAGGACGACCCGGATAAAAATTAAAAATGTCCCCTCAGAAGTAAAGGTAGGCCACACTTCTATACAAGAGGGAGGAAAGATACAATTGATCGAAATTGCAAGAGACGGGCCTATAATTCCAGTCTGTTATATATTTTGAGTATTGTTATCACTAGCGATATCAAGATATAACTTTGTATTTTGTATTTTATGTGTAGATGTATATATATACATGTACATGTAATATGTACACATATATATATACATATATACATATATACATGCACTAGTACTATGACCCGGCAACGTCGGATCATAATACTAGTATATATATATATATATATATATATATAATATATATATATATATATATATATATAAGAAAATAGTAAAGTGTGAAAAAACGACAGAAGGCTTAAATGTTAAAAAATATATATATTTGTGTCAAAATGTCTGGAGAATATTGGAAAAATTTTTTTCCTTTCCTTAAAATGACATAATTTTAAAATTTTTAAAGAAATTACCGGTTTCGCGTGTAGCTTTTCAAATTTCTTGTGACGTTATGTTTATATTGCATGGAGTTATCGTTGTATTTATTTTCAGGAGATTTCTAAATAAGGGGAGGTAGTGAGTGATTTCTTCCGGTGTAAGGGAGATAATCGCTTAAAATTTTTTTTCCCCTTTTCCCTTGTTCATTTCTCTGTGTCAGTATGTTCGGATGGTTTTTCCCTTTCCCTTGTTAATTTCTCTGTGTAGGTATGTTCGGATGGTTGAGTCTGGGTTTGTACTTTTCAATGAAGAATGTTTCCTTGTTCAGTCTCATTTGTGTTGATGATCCGAAAGCACATTGGTAAAATGGGAAGATTAAAAATTGTGGCAGTAGTTGCTTTGCGCATTTCTCAATGTGCTCACTAAAAGGTATCATTCTATATTCTGGGAATGCAATCTGTTGTCGATGCAGTGTGCATCTACGCCTGAGTGATAGTCCCGTGGAACCCACGTAGTCTTGGTGGCAGCCCGAGCATTTAATGACATAAATTATGTTTTCAGAGGCACAAGTAAAGTTAGATTTGATCTTGAATTTCTGTCCCTCTTTAAAGAAGAATTCTGATCCTTCCAATAGGTTAGGACATGTTGCACAGTTCGATCTACCACATTTTTTTACTTTTGCGTCCGTAATTTTAGAAGACAATTTTGCCTTTGTGAGAATCTTTTTAAGTGATTTAGGCTGTTTGTAGCTTTTAATGATTTGGTGTATGTTTAGAATTTCCTTTAATTTTGGGTTTTTATGAAGTATTGGTAAATTCTGGGTGATGATGGTGAAGGCTTCTTTGTTTCTGGGGTTGTATGTAGATATGTAAGGTAGTATTTTCGGGGAAGGTGTGTTGTTGTGTTGAACTTTTCTTAAAGTTTCTATGTTGATTTCTGTTGCACGTCTGATCCCATCCTCTATGAGTTGAGCTGGGTAATGTCTGTCAATTAGGGTGTTTTTGAGTTCTTGCAGTCTAAAGTTCCTGGTATTTTGTTCTGACACTATTGTGCATATCCTTCTTGCAAGGTTGAAGGGGATGTTTGTTTTAGTGTGTCTTGGGTGGCATGAATTAAAAAGAAGGTATTGTTTGGCGTCTGTGGCTTTGTAAAAAATGTCTGTTTCTATTTTAAGGTTAATTTTTTTAATTAGTATATCCAAGAACGGGAGCTCCTTTTGGTTGTATTCCATTGTGAACTGTATATTTGGGTTTATGCTGTTCAATAGGTTTTTAAATTTTTGGAGTTTATCTATGTTTTCATTCCAGAGAATGAAACAATCGTCTAGGAATCGTTTCCAATTCTCTTTTATGTATTGAGAGAGGGAGTTTCCAAAGATTGATAGAGATTCCTGGTAAATGATTATTTCCATGTATCCCATTGTTAAGTTCGGAATGACTGGTGCTGCCCTTGTACCCATAGCAATTCCGGATTTTTGACGGTAAAATGTATTGTCAAACATGAAGTGGTTATTGTGTAGGATGAATTCAATTGATTTAGTAATGAATTCCTTACTGATCCTTTTTGGTATTTCTTAAGCCTTCTGTCGTTTTTTCACACTTTACTATTTTCTTATATATTCACCCACGTGCTTTACCAAACAAACTTTCTTATATATATATATATATATAATATATATATATATATATATATATATATATATATATATATCAATACTAATCAGAAACAGTATGATTATGTGCCTACAGCCTCAAATTCTTGCATTCTGCTTTTATTATATATTTGTAGGTTTTGCTTGGATAGATTCGGTTTTATGCCGCAATAAAAATGCTGTCCATCTCAGTTTTTAGCTCTCAGTTTATCAGCCATTGTTGCTATTTTTCTTTATCTACTTACACCATGGTTAGGCCTGTCAGATATTGGCTAAATATGGATATTCTTTTGTTATTCCCCTTTAAATTTAGTTCTTGTTTTCTGTTCAGATGGTTTCTGCTGTTGTGTTTCCATTCCTGTCAAAGCTGTCTAAGATCGTATCCTCTATTTTATATTACGATGGATTTTTTAAGACATCCTAAAATAAATAACTTTTAATAATTTTCTCGTTGAAAAAGATCGTCCTGTATTCGTGTTGAATATATTTATTCAGGGTTGGTGTTTGGGATATTGTAAATACAGTCATTGTTTTTCTTCTTATCTAGCTTTGGAAATTCATTTAGAGTCTAGTTGAGAACAATATAAATAAAATTTAATAACGAAACAAATACAATAGTGATGCCTTTAATTTTACTTCTACTTCTATTGTAAGAATTAACCTAATATATCTTATTCCTTCATAACCTTTCCCTTCGTTTGTGTACGTATGCAAATATAAGTATTTCTGAGTCTGTGTTGGATCTAATTCTCTTAATCTTGTATGCGTTTTTATTAATTTTCTATTTTAATGTTGCATTGACGTATTATTTTTCTCGAATATACTACTGAATTTATATACTCTAATAGTAGTACCAGTTGCTTGTCATCTTTCGTGTACAGATTGAGGTCACCCATATACTACAGATCTTTAGCTCCTTCTCTTAGCATTTGCATTTGAGTTCAGTCTAGATTATCATACTGGTTAAAGTGTTCATGCAATTCGTAGAAGGTGTGAAAAAAAAAGGAATCTCTTATTTCTCTTCTAAATATTTTACTTTCTTTATAATCCTTGCTTTTGTCTGTATCTGTAAAATTCTTTTTATTATTTATTCATAATTTGTTCTGAGTATCTGTTTGTTTTTCATGCAATCTTACTTGAGGATGAAGTTTCCAGAATCTACAGAGACAGTAATAAAATCTCTCTGAAAGCTCTATCTCAACCAAACTCACACCCTTCTTTATCAAATACTGTTTTCGGTGAGAGTCGGGTTGGTCAGTAATTCATATTTACAAACATGCAGCATGATCCTTTGCTGCATTCCTTCTGTGTTTCTGTAAATAATTTTCCAAGTATGCGTTTATTCTTTGTAATAACTGTTTGTTCACTGCAAGCATGCAAGTTACGAGTGTGTAGGTTTTAGTATCTATTTTTAGTCTAAAGATTGTGTCTGACGTTAGTACAAGGCCAATAGATTTGAGGGGAGAGGGAAATCGATTAAATCGGTCCCGGTACTCAAGTGGAACTTATTTTATTGATACCGAAAACATGAAAAGTCGACCTCCGTGGCATTTGAACTCAGAACATAAAGGACCGGAGGAAATGCTGCTCCGTAATTTGTCCGACGCACTAATAAATCCGCCAGCTCACCGACTTTTGCTTAGTCTTAAAGTTGAGATAGTCTTATTCTAGGTATGACATTCTGATGTTCTTTTTTCCTTGTACTACTTGAATATATCAACTAGAAATCTGGAACATTATCATTTTTTATGCTTGTTTTTGTAGCATCTGTTACATACTGTATTGCTATTGCTTCCCCCATTTGGTCAGATGCTGCATTTGTTATTTAGCAGAATATTGGCTGCAGTAATTCTTCTCTTCTCAAACACTCCCTTAGAATCCTTCAACTCTTACTGCTGGAACTTTGTATTCATTTCTATTATATTTTTACGTAGTTCTCCATAAATTCGTTTGGTTTTGATTAGAACTGTTTATTTTGTTCAAAGAATCGTTGTCGTGTTTCATAACGACTGATGTTTTGAGATTGAGCGAGGTTCTCTTGTTTTACACGTTCTTTGATTTCTGGTACTTCTTTTTAATGTCGCATTTAAATAGTATTTGTTTGTATTTCTTATATACATTTACGTCGATCGCATTAACAAGTACGAGATCATTAATTTATTTTTTATCGTTCTCTTTGCTTATATGCCATATTGTTTTCTTGGTTGTAAGCTTAACCTAGTGCTTAAAGCATTGGAATAACAATCATGTTTTTCAGCAAGTAATTTTGTTTCGCGGTGTTGCCGTTTACTCCACTGAAAATGTGTACGAGCCTAACGCTGAAGTAGTGTTTCTTATTCAATCTGTCACATCTGCAATGCTCTACTGGGTCTACATAGGCACCTAAAACAATTAGTGAAAAGCATTGTGCAAGCTACCATCTCACACTCGCTTATGAATGACGGCCAAATATATCATGAAAATTCTCAGCCTTATTTTGTTGGGTATGATGGAAAAGATCGGCTGTACACAATCAGCAGACTAAGGTGACACTTGCTTACTGATCTTGCTTCAAGAACCCTGTGGGGTACTCTTGCCATTCCAAGCAATGATTTTCAATCTTTATATTATTATTATTATTATTATTATTATTATTATTATTATTATTATTATTATTATTATTATTATTATATTATTATTATCGCTGTTATCTTTTTTTCTTCTTCTTTCAAATTTGCTTCCATTTCTTGCCGAGTGGTCTTCCCGACTCCTAGGGCAAAGAAACTCATAGTATACATTGGTAGGCCATTAAACTAAACTCACTAGTTCGTTCATTGTTTTTTTTAAGTTAAATTAGAATACATGGGTAGTAATAGTTCTCACATCGACAATGCTCTTCTCAATACGTGTGATGTACCAGTTAAGACAGTCTTTTGCACTTCTTGCAGGGATGGTAAGCCAGAGATCATTCTCATATCATTTTCGGTTCCCTTCTTGATCATTCCTAGTACTCCTACGATTACTGGTATTGTAACCGCCTTGAGATGCCACATTTTCTCAATTTCAATGAGCAGGTCTTTATATTTTCTGAGCTTGTCAAACTCTTTCGCCGAGATATTATGATCACAGGGGATGCTCATGTCGATCAATAAGCAAACTTTATTGTTTTGGTCTTTCACAACAATATCCGGTTTATTGGCTTTGATGGTTCGGTCTGTATGTACTGGAAAGTCCCACAGAATCGTTACATTTTCTCCTTCAGTTACAGCTTCAGGGTAGTGATTATACCACTTGTCGGCAGTTTTGATATTGTAATGCTGACTTATTAGCCAGTGGAGATATTGGCCAACTCTGTCATGTCTTAATTTATACTCCACTGGTGCTAAGACTTTACATCCAGAGATTAGGTGGTCCACTGTTTCAATCATGTCGTTGCAGAATCGGCATTTTGGGTCTGCTCCATTTTTCATCACATTGGCCTGGTAGTTCCGGGTTAATAGGCTTTGATCTTGAGCAGCCAGGATGAAACCTTCGCTCTCTGCTTTTAGCACTGAGCTCCGTAGCCACTGATGGGTTTGCTTCTGGTCAACATCAGCTTGTTTGCTACGGGCCACATATTTACCGTGCAGAGGTTTCTCCTCCCACCTATCAGCCAATTGCTCATGCGCTTTTTTCGTTACCATTATTTTCACCTTCTTTGCAACAATAGTTGCCATTCTTCCCTCGGGTTGTTCAGTTTGGGTATTCTGCACGAGATCAATAGCAAATTTTTTGCTTTCCTTTATGATAGAATGAAGCTTCTTTCGTCTCTCGTGATTTTCCACGAGCTTTAGCATCCAGTCATTCGTTATTTCAAGATATTTGGCCAGTCCAATTGTGGTTGTTTTGTAAGCTAGTTCAAATTGGATCAGGCCTCGACCTCCTTGGACTCTGGGGAGGTAAAGGCGATCTACGTCTGCCTTTGGGTGGTGCATCCTATTACAACTCAGCAGCTTGCGTATTTTCCTATCTATATTCTTTACTTCCCTCATATTCCAGTTCAACACATTGTAGCTATAAGTAACAACTGGAACTGCTAAGGAATTTATAGCTAACACCTTGTTACGTGCATTTAGTTTAGATTTCAGGACTGCACGAACTCTCCTATAACATTCCTTCCTGATCTTCTCTTTCATGCTTGCATGCTGAATACCAGAGCCTTCATTTATCACTAAATATTTGTATGTTTGTCCACGATTTCTGGACGGTGAGCGTGTGTGGGCTCCGTTTGTGAGACTTGTTTTTCCGCAGCTCGTCTCCTTAACGGAGCTGCAGTCCTGAGTGACGAAAAGACCAAGACTGGGCGCCTGGCACCTAGAATGTCGTCAGGCGTTCACAGCCTTCTACTCATCGGATAATGGAATCGGTGGATGTTCCACTTTAGAAATTTATAGAGGATTAGTGGCAGGAAAGTGCGACAACGTTCGCAGGGAGACTCTGGGTGCCGACGAGAACGAACTGGCTAGTCTGTTCTGGAGGACTTTCCGATCGAGAACTATCATGGATAATTTTCAGACGTCCTTGGCCTGATAGTGTTACCGGTTCAAGATAAACTCTACAGGTACGGATATGCTGTCAGACGGGCTTATCCGAGGTGCGCATAGAGTGACGAAACCGTCCTGCACGGTCTCGTTCAGTGTCCGGGCATTGCTGACTTGTGGGGATATGTCGAACAGCTACTGTCACGTGTGGGACGGATCCGTCTGTCGGCCGAGTCTGTAGTGTTGATCGCACCGCTGCCCTCCTTCAATTGGGCCGGCAAGGCAGTTTTCCTTTGCCTAGTGGCTGTGGGGAAAGAGGTTGTTTGGTGGACAAAGTTGAAAAGCATGAGGACAGATACATTCCTCTTTGGTAGAGCTCTTATTGACTTCTTCAAGTTTCACTTGAAAAGGAAATTGAGAGTGGAGAGGGAGGTGCTGTCCTCAGTGAGTTTATTGAAAGGTGGGTGAAAGTTGCGAAAATGGCAAGAGTAGATGTTACCTCACTAAGTCTAGACCTGTGAGTCGGAGAAAGGGAATTGGAGAAAGTACTTGCTCTTGGGATTTCAGGGAAATCTCGGACAGTGGGTTTCTTCGATTATCCCTAGAGGCCTTCCTGTATCAGGAGGGCCACATCTCTACCACCCTCGCCGCTACATTTTTTTTAACGTTTGTATGCTATACGTATGCCCCTTCTTTCTCAGTGTATACCGTGTATACTTTCTTACCTTTTTTATCATTTCATTATATGTAAAACCCCATACTTTATATCTGTCTTTGTATTGTGCCCCTCATCGTTCACCCTTGTGGCAAATAAACGAAATCATCATCATCATCATCATCATCATTATTATATTATTATTATTATTATTATTATTATTATTATTATTATTATCATTATTATTATTATTATTATTATTACTATTATTATCATTATTATTATTATTATTATTATTATTATCATTATTATTATTATTATTATTATTATTATTATTATTATTATTATCATTATTATTATTATTATGACTTTGCTTTAATTCACACAACTGCACCCAAGTCTCAACCCGCGACTATAAGAGACAAAATTGTGCATCTAAAGATGCACACTCACAAAAAAACACACATTTGTTTTTATATTCGCTCTCTCTCCCCTCTCTCCCTCTCTCTCTCTTTCTCTCTCTCGACAGGTGTTTTGGTGTTTTACGTGTATATTTTCATATTATATGTGTGCGTATATATATATATATATATAATATATATATATATATTGTAGAAGCGCGTAGACTCGAAACGTAAAAGACTTTTTCTATTCCTGAGCGTTATACTAATACGTATGTTTGTTTTGTACACCACCTGTCTTCATCTTTTGTTTTTTTTCGTAAACTCTCCCTATATATATATATATATATATATATATATATATATATATATATATATATATATATATATATATATATGTATGTATATGTATGTATGTATGTATGTATGTATGTATGTATGTATGTATGTATGTATGTATGTAACTGTTCCATTTTTTTTCTTTTGTAGGTTTGG
>NC_042999.1:75367391-75424891 GCF_006345805.1 Octopus sinensis | reverse complement strand
ATTCTGATTCTCACTCGAACACTATTTAATTTCACTTATATTTTTGACACCATCAGGTATGATATAAATGCCACTGCTATCCAGTTTTCTTAACCAGAAATAAATAAATATTTAGAGAGGAGAAAGAAAAACTTCCTGTAAATACATGGCACGGTTTCGATATGCAGTTGCATTTATTTCAATTCCATTATGTCGCTAAGGAACTACAGAAGACAGTATCTCCATAAAGCATCAAACAGTCTTCAAAAAAGTTGGCGCTATTTCGTTCCTAGTCAAGACATTCTACTCTCAGTGACTTTGTCCATTTAGCTGTAAATAGGTAACATAATGCGATACAGCAAACAGTTTGATGTTGCTATTGTTTAGCAATAGGTCACCCAAGTTTGATCGAGCACATATGGTTAAAGGTGTTTGTTTGTGTGTTTGATGCATTTTAGTTTTAAAAGTAAATATAAATATATATAAATATCTATATCTATATAGATATATCTAAAGTGAAAAAAAAGTGGAATATAATTTTATTTACTAGAATTTGAAAGAAAAAGAGTTTGAAATTATAATTCAAGTGCTTTTTAGACAGAAGAGTGTGATTTGAGGAATAGTTAACTGCTATTTCTATCAATTTGGTCGATTGTGAAAAGGTGTCCTGCTTGACTCGCAATTGTAATAAAAGAGTGTGATAAAAGTGTAAAAGTTGCTTTTAATTTTGTAAAGGTTTCCTATAGTAAATGCATTTACGTTTGCTATTTCTACTGATAAAAAGCGTCTTGCAGTTCAAACTTGCTTGATAAAATAGCGAAACAATTGTGTGCACAATACCAGCTCACATGTTCTTAAGTCAAGCACGCTGAAAGTATTGCGTTCTTTTCCTTGACAGGATAGGACACATTCAATAACCAAAAAAAAGATGTGAAAATTTAATGTTTAACACTGCTGTTATTACAAGACACCAGATATCTTGTTTTACTTATTTACTGTTAAAATGTACATCGATTTTGCCTGCAAGTATTAAGGAATTATATATATATATATATATATATATATATATATATGTGTGTATGCATGTATAAATAAATATATGTATATGTATATATATATATATATTATATATATATATATATATATATATATATATATATATATATATATATATATATATATATATATATATACGAAGTCTGATCAATAAGTATCCGGATTGTTACCATAGTATGCAGAGTGAAGCTGCTTGGCACAGATTGACCTTGAATTCTGATGAGCATATGCACTAAGTTTTAACGCTCTAGCACTTGCGCTGTTTACGGAATTGCTTGGAAGAAAGAAAGGTGTGCGTCGTGTGATCGTTGCATTGACCATGACAGAAAAAGTTGTCATGGCGATATCTGTTCAGTAGCAGAAGGTGTATAGCGAGGAGTGCATGAGCCCGACGCAAGTTTACGAGTGGTCCAGACGTTTCCAAGATGACCGAAAAAATGTCGATTTTGACGAACATTCTGGGATACCCGCAGCCAGCAGATTTGAGAAAAATATTGCAGATGCACGTGCAGCTGTGAGGGGAAATCGTCGAATCACCATCCATGAGTTATCAGAAGACGTACAGATTAGTTACGATTCAGTTCAGTCCATTATCACCGAAGATTTGAGTATGAAACTCATGTTTGCCAAATTTGTGCCAAAACTGCTTTCAGTTGACAATAGGTAAACATAATAATGTTGGAAATTAAGAGAATAAAAAGCATTTCAATAGAAAAACAAGTAATCTCCTCACAGTGTTCCGAAGACACCATATTAAAGATGGCCGCCATCTTACACAGGGAGAATGGATTTTTATGGAAGCAGAAAACTATTATTAAAGGACAACAGTAGAATTAGCAAGTGTTTTTAGTTAATTCTAATGAAAACTGATTAATTTAATTAAAAAAACTAAGTTTTTAAAATATTCCTTCAATATAAGGAAATAATAAAGTAGGAAAGGTGCTATCTACGCTGAAGAAAAAGATATATATATTCTAACATTTTTTACGTATTTTTGCCCATAGGCTATGGGCATGCTGGAACACCTCCAAATGGACAAAACAATAGAAAAAATTTTAAAACAAACACTAAAATAAAAACAGAATTAATTAAATAGGTAAAAATAGGAAAGGATTCTACACTGTGATCGATAATATGTAAGTCGTGAGTGATGGATGGGGGATGTGAGCCATGGTTCAAAAGCAATCGGCTAACAGTAGAAACAGAAGGCTTCTAAAGCCATGCTAACACTTCGAAGTAAAAATGGCTAAAAAGTGGGTTAAACATGCACCAAAAATGGAACATGACGATGATCTGGTTATAATTATCTGGTGCAGCCTCTCAAGAAGATTAACATAAACTCCTTGGATATGAAAGAAGTCTCTATTCTGATAAGTATTTCGATCCGTATAGCTAAAATATTTAGCGAAAAAAGATCATAAGATTATCTAAGTTCAAAAATCATGAAATGGAAATAAACAGGGAAAACTAATAATAGTACCAATTTTAACTGGTAGTGATATTAACCGATATTAACTGAATATAAAGAACAAGTACACAAACATAAAAACCATACCTGGCTTTATAATTCGACACACTGCCCTCCAAAATAACCCTGCGACGAACAGCTAAAATACTATGCAAGCCATTTTTAATTCTATAACATAACACAAAACGTTCTCTGAACAACACATCCTCTATATTCACCCAATGAAATAACATCACGTACAAATCATTTTCTATTTAGTAGTAGGAATACAACTGTCGGGTTCTGCTAGCAGTCACTCGGCGAAATTATGGTATCTAAGGGTCTCCAGTGTTTAGAAAAATGCTGAGTGGTTTCGACTGTGATATTGTGTTAATTACTAATTGCAATAATTAAAACATTACTCTATAACCTAAATTCACTTATTTACATAGTACACCGTAAGATGAATTTAAATAGTATTGAGAAATAAGCTTCTAAATCTTTTTAACGTAAATTAACTAGTCTACCAACTTAATATAATTTTGAAAAAATAGTTCCTCGTTGTTCATATGAACGATTCGAAAATAGTTTTGAATGAAAAATATTGTTAATGTATTTGTAATTATGCATCATTTGACGATAAAATAAACAGTTTTCAATGGACAGCAGGAATGGAGAACAATTACAAAGAAAGGCAAACATAGAAGGATTTGGAGTAGAAATTTTATATTTTTACTAATATTGTAAAGCATAGAACTGCATTAAAATAGAACAAACACGTTACATGCAACAATTTGTTTAGATATAAGTAGTGTTACTCATAGCTATAGTATTTACTACAATAGTCTTATATACCTACAAGACATTTCTTTCAATTTCCAGCTGTAACCGACTAGTTTTGTCATCCTTTTTTAAACTATGTACTAAAGCATTAGTGACTCGGAATACACACACGCACGCACACACACACACACACACACACACACACCACACACACACACACACACACACATGTATATATATTGTAAATAATAATTATAAGCTTAAACACATATGTGCTCACAGTATATTGGTTGTAGAAAATAGCCTAATATTGGGGCATATTAGCCCTTGACGGAAACAAAATATAAGTATTAGTACACGTGTTCAATTTCTACGCGTACTAATACCCATTTCTCTCCGTCAAGAGTTTATATGCCCCAATATTAGACTATTTTCTATAGCCGATATACGTTAAACGCTTATAAGCTTAAGCTTATAATTATTTACAGAACACATACACACACACTCACACACATTTCTTGTCTTCACCTGGCCTTAAGGCTACATTCTGTTTCTTTCTTTCTTTCTTTCTTTTCGCTATCTTGTCCACTAACAGTCTCGTCTCGAAGTACTTTTATTCATTTTCGTATGTCCATTTTCTGTTCATCCATTATTTGTCTGTCTCGTTTTGTTTTGTAATGTTTTGGTCGCATTTTCAGCAAGTTTTCTTGCTTGTTGCCTCCAGAGTGAACGCAATATTATCGATAATGGCACGAAATTGCGGTGACCTTCTGTGTTTGTTTTCTGTTCATCTGTGCATTTAGTACATGTTTTTCAACTTGGCATTCTGTGTCGTTTTTCCGTTCGTTTGGTTATACCTATACGTGTTTGACTTTTGAAGATATATATATATATATATATATATATATATATATATATATGCGTACATGCATACATACATGTCTACGCACATATATACAAGTATACATACATATACATATGTACATACACATACATAAACGTATGTATGTATTTATGTGTAAGAGGCTTCCATTATCCCAATAAAATTTTGACGACTAAAATCCTGACAAGCATAAGTTCGTCATTGCTGTTACTGCTGTTGTTTCCTTTGATCTGGAAATCTAAGGTCACATTATCCATGTTCTTTTTTCATTTTTTATGCAGTTGCATTTGAGAGAAATTTTATTGCTACGCCTCATCGATGGAATGACCACGTAGCGGCTCCTGCATCGGTTCGAACTGCGATAGACTGCGATAATGTTATTATTATAGGATGTAGATAAACTGAAAAGGATTTTGATACTAATTTTGCTTTGAATATGTGTGTGATGTTTTACGTAATATTCTTGTTTTATTACCCATTTTTCAAAATATTTTAGATGTACCACTATAAAAAGAAACAAATTGATAGACTTTTAGAGAAAAATATTTCAGATTTTACATTTCTGCAATGATTTAGTTATAATAGACATGGTTATGGAAATGATAAAATGTCAGTACATCTCCTAGCAGACAGACACATTTTTTCGTTTCATATCATAGCCACCAGTCTCTTATAAAAATAAGTGAAAAGGTTTCATAATCCCCAAAGAGCATTTTAATGGTCGGTTTTCATGGCATTAAAGCAAGGGAGAGATAAACCAATATTTCTCCAAGCATTCCTTGGATATAGAATCCGCTCATCTCTTTTAGATAAATATTGTTTCGTGTCTATTCGTGATAGCAATTAACGGAGAATTAAGTGTATTTACTGCTAGAGTATGTTGCAGTAGATCTTTAATCGAGACGTATGACTTTAAACGTCCAACAATTAACCTGCTAGCTGCGCTAACAATTCTCATATATAGGCAGGACAATTCATCGTATTCAGCAGTGACAAAAATTTGTAAATGTCCAATGTTACGTGAGTTAATGATTCAACTACCTACAACCGCTACAGACATAAAAGCAATTTCAAATATATCTCACCCTATGGATGAGGATCAGAAACTATGGTTATTGACATAGTACAGCCGGAGAGTATATATGAAACCAGCGTGATCAAACGCTTCTGGTTGATCGACATAGGAATTAAAACTTTCCACAGTTTTATAGTGTTTAGAATTACTGTAAAATAGTTAATACCTCTTATCATAGCTGAGACTTACTAGAAGACCCAAATCAACACACTGAATTAACAAATACCATTTTAAACGACCATCTAGTTCTACAGCTGCTGCAGCTACGGCTGCTGCTATTTACTATGATGAATTGCTCCTTCTTTGTTTTACCTACTTACTGTTTAAAACGTTACTAAGCCATGCTTACTGCTCAGCACTGATTACAAAATACCAAACACCAAGCTACATAGCTGTAGTACTGTCAATTCGCCAATATACACGTATAAAACATTAGGCAGGCATCAGATGAATTATGGTGAGGAAAATAATTGGTGGTTTTTAGCTGAGTAATTAGGATTAAACTCATAAGTAAAGTGACTATAAAAGAAAAAGAGAAAAAATAAATGACTGAATGAAAGAAGGAATAAAGGAAGGATGCGAACGGAAAAATTAAGAAAGGAAAGATAAACCGATTTGAATTTGAAATGTCTAATGGGAGTAAGTGTCAGCGTACGATTAATAGAATGAAGTTCTAAAAAGCGGTAATGTCAGTTTACCGTGAGAAGACAAGTTTATTCTCACGACATTCTAACATTATCCAGTTTTTATTGTACTATGTCACACCTATTTATCTTCTCTACACTATCTAATAGCCGTTTTTTTCAACCCCATCCCCAAAACTACATCTCACTTGACTTCGTCTTTTTCTCAAGAATCATAAAGTTTCTGTCTAAATATTACCTTTATTCACACTATCGTTACTCAAGTATTTCTTTGTGCCATTGTGAAAGAGGGTCATAAACCGAAAAGATATGGTCACTGCCTTTCTGTTTCAAATGCCACAAAGGTTTTAGCGGCAATAGCAGCGGTGTGGAGGCGCAATGGCCCAGTGGTTAGAGCAGCGGACTTGTGGTCGTAAGAACGCGGTTTCGATTCCCAAACCGGGCATTGTGAGTGTTTATTGAGTAAAAACATTTAAGCTCCACGAGGCACCGGCGGAGGGGGGCGAACCCAGCTGTATTCTCTCACCACAACTTTTTCTCACTCTTTCTTCCTACTTCTGCCACAAAGCAGAGGAACCATGGTGTAACCCACAATGGTGTGGTAAACTTTCAGACCCTTGTCTAGATTGCGAATCCTCTGTACCCCAGGATGGTTCAGCTCTCCACCCGTTAAAAGTCACCGTTTACGGAATGAGGATAACAACGTAGCATTCGCGCCAGTGCAACCGCCAGTCTATCACGTGTGGTGGGTGGATCTTCAAGTTGCCACACGCATTCTTAGTAGCTTAGAGTTGGCGCGAATTAGAGATTATTCTTTGTAGCTAATGGCGTGAGTCCTGATTGGAAGAAGAAGAAGAAGAAGAAGAAGAAGAAGAAGAAGAAGAAAGAAGAAGAAGAAGAAGAAGAAGAAGAAGAAGAAGAAGAAGACAGCAGCTATGGAAATAACTGAACCAATACCGCTATTGTAACAACATCGAGAAAATACAATAGCAATAACAACGTAGTCTTCGGTATCAGAAGCAACAACATAATTAAGTGCTTAACAGTTTCACAGTTTCACTAGTCACAAAATATATCAACAGTAGTAACATCATCTGCTATAACTGTTTCACTATCAAATTCGGGGACTCTGAACACAATCCTTTGACCAGCTGGAAATGACAGCCACATCTCCTCCGAATCATATCATACCGTTTTAGAAGGAGAAGAGCAGATTTGATAATGTAGTCCCCGATGCATGCTACTTGAAAAATAACAAAAAGACGAGGTTGTCACAGCTTAAATGCATTTATTCAAAGGTATTTTCAACTACGAACAAACATCATCATAATCGTCGTCTCGTCGTTATCGTTGTCATTGACATGTCATTATTGACGTAATTGTCATCGTATTCGACGTCGTTATCGTTGCCATTGACGTTGTCATTATTATCGTAATTGTCATCGTTTTCGACGTCGTCGTCGTTGTCGACGTCGTCGTTGTCGACGTCGTCGTCATTGTCGTCGTCGTTGTCGTACCCGTCCTCATCGTTGTCGTCGTCGTCATCATCGATGTCGCCGACATCGTCATCGTTGTCATCATTATCCTCGTGAACACTAGCAACAACAACAGTAGGGGTAACTGTGCCAACTATTGCAACGTAATTAAGAAGCAACAACAATAACAAAAACAATGATTGCAATAAAAACAATTGAAGTACCTTCAACAACCGAATAGTCTCTCCAACATCACGAATAGTAACCTTTACGTGGTCAATTATCGTGCTAGAAAATACAACTAAAACTCCCTTGTTGTCTCAATAAAAGGAGCATATTGGTTAATGAGTACACTATGCTTGAATAAAAAAAAAATCGAGGTGGCCACGATTAGAACGCTATGGTCGACATAGAGCTAAACACCAATGACTCAACCACAGGACTTTTACGTGAACTGCTAAAAATAGCAGCAAAATCTTTCTCAGTTCACATTCTACTGATTTTGTTTTCAAAGAAGGAAGTAGCGTATTGTATGATATAATCTGATATACTTAGTATGGTTGAGTGAAAGACAGGATGGTCATGGCTAGAATGACAATTGCCACAACAACAATAACAGAAGCACTACCAGTAATTGCAGCATCGTAGGGGCAAATAAAGAGCAGTGAGCCAATAAATGTGTCCCTACGTTAGAAATAGCAGTCAAGTTTTCTTCATATCGCACCCTTCCATCGAAAATATAGATGGATACGTTGTGAAATGCTTTCCTTGATAAACAAAACAAAAAAGTTGAAATGGTCATGGCTGGAATGTGCTGGAGTGTCTTTTATTATAGGTCAGCTTGATAGGTGGGGTTTAGCCCGGGCTAAAACAACAATACCGGCAACAACAAAGCCAATGAACCAACATTGACTGCATGCAAATATAATCGGTGTAGTTACTGCACTAGCGGTTTCACTGACACACAACTACCACAACCACCACCACCATCACTACCTTTATCACCATCGCCACCACCTCCACTACCGCCTACATCACCTCTCGCAGCACCACCGCCAACAACAACGACACAAATAACGACAATAGCAATAACAATTAAAGTGATAACAATACCAACAACAAGAAAAAGACGACAAAAGCAGCAACAGCAACAACAATGGCGATGGTGACGACGACAATAAGAACAGCCGATACGAATGACATTACCGACACCTCCAATACCGCCTCACAGTCAGCACCATCAACACACGCACACACTCTGTTTGACACCGACAACACTGCAGCAATAATGTAAAGCAGTTTTGCGCGCTTTTATCGAGATGACTTAATGACTGTGTTTCAAGGTGGCTCACAGAACGTCTGCATGCGGCCTAATTAATAGATGGCGCTTCTATTCGGTGAGCGTGCCGTGACTGCATCAATAGAGAGAGACGGCGTGCCGGAGATAGTGTCAAAGTTGATTAAACTAAAGGAAGTACGGAAAGAGATAGAGATAGATAGAGAAGGAGGTGAAAAGAAGAAGAGAGAAGAGAAAGAGAGAAAGAGATGGAGAGAGAGAGAGACTAGAACCCGGATCCAGAGTATCATACTCGCAAAATCTTTCAGGCACAATGAAAATGCCCGACCCGCTCTTTAACTTCCGGAAACACCTAACGGGGAAAGCAACAAAACAAAAACGCGACAGCATCAATAATAATAATAATAATAATAATAATAATAATAATAATAATAATAAACAAATAAATAAATCAATCAAAGGTCTTTTCCATTTATTAATTACCGTTTTCGATTTTTTTTGTTTTTATGCGCTTTTTTTTCTCTGTATTCTTTGTCCTTTTATTTTATTTTTTTGTCCGGGTGAGGATGGCTATAAAAAAGTTTTGAACTTTTTTTTAGATACATTATTACACAGGGTCATACACACATCATACACGCACGTTCACAAACGCATGCACATGAATACATGCTTACAAATTGCATCTCTTCACAACACATGTGATAGCACTATCACCAACACGTTTCTCAAATTTCAATCGACATACTTGCTGACATGCATTCGATAAGATGAAATACATACGTGCATACAAAAATACATAAAACATACATGCATGCATACATACATACATACATACATACATACATACATACATACATACATACATACATACATACATGTAAATAATTCTTTCACCCTCAGGGATTCGTGCTTGTAAAACGTCTGACTAAATTTATCAATGTATACACACGTATATATATGTATATATATATATATATATATATATATATATATATATATTATATATATATATATATATATATATTCTTGTAGACATTATTATTATTATTATTATTATTATTATTATTATTATTATTACTTTTATTATTATTATTATTATTATTATTATTATTATTATTACTATTATTATTATCAACATCATTATTATTATCATTATTATTATTATCATCATTTATTGATTATTAAAACAGCTTGATTCCCCTTGCAACTCAGAGTTTCGTATGCTCTTTTCAGTAGCCAAATTCGTCGAACTCAATGAACTGATTTTCTTTAAGAAACTCTCGAAATTTTAAGTTGCATGGGGTTGAATCAAGTAGTTTTAAATAGTAATATAGGTAAGTCTTACTAAATGTGGAGTGCCTCGTGTGTGTGTGTGCGTGCGTGCGTATGTGTGTGCATATACATATATACATGCATATATATACATACATATATATATATATATATATATATATATATAATATATATATATATATATAATATATATATATATATATATATATATATATATATATATATATATATATATATATATATAGTTAATCCAAACATGAAAACGCAAGAGAAAATGAATTTGGTTTTGACTGATCATAAGCAGAATATACTTAGAATGGTACAGAAGTAATTGAAGTTGTTTATATACAATGATCTTTAATTAGATTTTAAGCAAGGAAGAACTTAACTCTTCTTTTAATTTGAAGTAATATCTAGAAAATTATATAAAAGATTTAATATCAACGGTAATTCTCTACCATAGTTTTCTGAATAATTCTATGCAGCTAATGACAGTTTATGTGAGCTGAGCCTGTAGTAACGAGGGTGGATTTTGTATAAAACTCATCGCAAGTCACGAAAACGCTTTTAAAAATATTCGACACGTAGATTCAAATAATTTCGCATATTTTAGCGCTTGTGTGTGCCCCATGTCAACATCAAAAAAATTCACCTCAGTTTTTGGCTCAAATCAAGATAATTTCCCTGCGTGCATAATGATCTCAATAGCAAATTCGATTTAAGAAATTTCAGAAAAAGGATGTATAATAATACAAGAATAGAGTTCTATTATGACAAGTTATGCAAATTTGCTACGTTGTTTGATGCTGATCCGTTAAATCATTCTATTAGAGACATAATTATTGCTCCGAAATGAGAGAAAAATTGGATATTTCATCCTAAATATAATGAAATCTAGAATGAACTTGCCAACTATAATTCATTTTTGGAAATAATTAACCTGCATTCAGGCTTATTAGAAAAATTAACTTTGTATTCTTAAGTGTAATGCATGGTGGACGTGGACTAAGTGTTCTACTTTATCGTGTGTATTAAAGTTACTGGCAATGTATTTGGTTTCAGGCTTTGCAGATTTATAAATGTATGTGCAAAATTTTATTTAAATATAATTTTATTGGATAGATGTTTCTGTCTGTTCTGTAAACATTATTTTTTGTCTTGCCTAAACAAAAATCAGCTTTTGCAGAATTTTAGAAAGATGTTAAAAGCTTGTTTAAAGTGTTTTGAAAAAAAAGCTTACTATTTTACAAGTTTACATTTTTTTTAAATGCTTTTTCACACATTTCCAGGAAATCCCCTCACTTGTTTATCGGAGTGAATACTAAAATTACTTTTGTCGAAAAACATGTAGCAATGACATTCTTCGTATAAACTCTTCATGTCTCTTCATGGGGCATTTTAAGTAATATATATGAGAAAGAATAGAGACATTTCTTCCAAAAATTCAATATGCCAGTTATTTTCTGTCTTTGTCAGTTTTCTACTTATTATAATAATCACGTAAATGGGAACATGAGAATGAGAAGTAAGTGCTTGATATTGAAATTCTAAAGGCCTAATGTATTGTAAGCTGAACCTACAAAAATTATTATTCTGAGTTTCTAGCTGCTGATCTTCGGAAGATAATGAAAATTAGAATATGAAATTTGGCCTCTACTCTCCATAAGCTTGTTTCCACATTTGTGGTGATAACTTACACGGCTGTATTCAGTTAATGTAATCTTGATTAACCAAGCAACCGCTGTTATAACTGAAACTGTTTTCAAGCTGTTTATGTCTTAGAATAATGGCTAATTCATTCAGTCACAGTTAATCATTTTTACAACTGCTTTTATTGATAGACCATCAAGTGATGGAAAATACGATAGCATTTGTTTTGTTTTAGTGAATGTCTGGTTCTATTGCATAATTTTTCACTTAAAGCCTATTATAGCAACAGTATACACACATACACACATACACGTACACACACACACGTACACATACACATGTACGCACAAACACGTGCGCGCTCGTATGTTCATACGACATAATACACACACATACACAGAGGAAGTAAAAGGTCGTATTTATGTTATCTTCACAGTGTTCGGTGATGTTATTGTTGTTGCTGTTAAGTAACTCCGATGAGCTCTGCTGGAGATTTTATTGTTACTACATCACTTCTTTTATTTTGATGGTTTCTTGACCATAGAAAAATCTGACCTCAGCTTTGAATTCCCACAAAACACTCATCAGTAAATAGTATCCCAGCTTCCTTCATTAGATAATGCATATGCAGAACAATACAGAATATCTACAGCTCACATAAACAAACCCCCAAAGTTACAACAATACAACAAAGAACACCGGAAGTGCTACCATTATCCTGCCTCACACATTTGTTCATATCCTCATGGTGAAACTATACAACAAACGTAAATAAACGCACTTACACATAAAATACACAGTTGCAGCCAAAACAGCAAATGTATAATCTATATACACAAAATAAAAATCTAAACATACGACAATACAGTAATAAGGCTTAAAATACAGATAAGGAACTTTTAAAAATCGTTGTAGCACAATCACGTCGTTAGAAATGAAATAACAAACAACGCGGAGCTTTTTTTATTTCTAAAATACATAACTCTAAGAGAGGACAACTCAACCTAGGAAGAAAGCCTTATGATAAACATGAAATCATTCATCCAGTATATGTATATTACTAATGAAATGTAACCATTAACAGAGTTCTGTAATATTCATGAAATTCAAGCATTCATAATGAAAGGAATCACACGAAACGTATTATCAGTATAAATAGCACTCCGATCGTGTTAAACACCCCAAATATAACAGCTCAACAAAGCCCAAATATAAAAGCTCCAACGTAATTGGAGGAGACTTCAATGCACACATCACATGCTAAAATGAAAACGATCCAGAATACACAGAGTAAGACAATAATATTACAACTAAAATTCCTTTACATTCTAAGCAACCCGAACCAACACCTCTGCTAGCTTCATCAAGCTAACTGCAATAACTCTTCTCCAAACTTCCCCTTCTGTACCACACTACGTGGTGAACAATTCTCCGGTCCTCTTCCGACCACATACATATCATCATCATCATCATCATCATCATCATCATCATCGCAATATACAGATCAATAGATATAATAAAAACAAACAATCATAAACTTCCTAAAAACTTGCTGAAACCACTTCCATCTTCAAACAGAATCAAAGTTTGCAGAAATTAACAAAAGCCCAGTGATACATACTGCTGTACTTACGAAATATTTATAGACATTTTCAAAAAGACATATCCCACAAAACAATATGAATAAATATAGAACTAATTACATTGGCGATCTAAAAAAATATAGGGATAACCTAGAACACAACGCACCATGACAACGCGCATCAAAACTCAGCATCAAGGAACTAAGCATGAAAATATACAAAACATAGCAAGGCAGAAAACTACTAAATCCTTTACCAATCAACACACTGCTCGCAAGCGAATATGACATAGAAGCATTTACTATGCTTTCGTTAATTATTTTAGGTCCCATATAGATGTGAGAAGACAAGGTCATTCAGTCTTATTTCAGTTTTCAGATACAGTCTTTCTTAAGCCGCACAATTCAGAATGGCCAAAAGCGGCGAGCTGGCTGAATTGTGAGCATACCGGACGAAATGCTTAGCGACATTTCGCCCGTCTTCAAGTCCTGAGTTCAAGTTCCACCGAGGTCGATTTTGCCTTTCATCCTTTCCGGATCAATAAAATAAGTGCTAGTGGAGCACTTTGACCGGTGTATTCAACTAGCCCCCTCCTCCAAATTCCAGGCCTTGTACCTCTAATAGAAAGCATTATTTTAATACGGTGGTAGTATTTTAAGGGTTAAGTTTGGCTGCCATATCTAGTAAGTCAAACGATCGCGTAGAACAATCATGGGCAAAGTGCCGCCACGGGACTTTCTGAATGGCACACCTTACGAAAAATTACACTGAATGTTCTTGTAGTGCGACCGCTTGATAACACAAGTCAGCATGATATTCTATGTTTAAATCTCTACATAACTTTTTAAAGCAATATTTTATGTTGATTTCAGATCTGTTATTTGTTTTCTGCATCATATCTAGTTTTTTTTTTTTTTTTGTGGCAGGTATGTTGTCATTAAGCAGAGATAAAGTATAACTGATCTTGTAAAAATCTATATTTTGCTTATATATTTTGCAAACCTTGAGCTCCCCATAAAGTATGTCACACTTCAGTGGAGGAGCTGAAACTCTGGAAAGCCAGTAAGGAAAAAGAAATGCCGTTTGGAATACCAGTGATATGATGAGAGCCGAGTAACCACGTTGACGATTGTTATTTCTGCATTACTAAAGTTGATGGGTACAGTGCAAAAAATAAACATAAGATAATGTATCTTATTCCTTCGACTATACAGCATATTGCTCTTAGGGTCGACGTTCCAGTTCCTCTCTCACCACTTGTTTTGGAAAATGTTACATCAGATGATAATGAAGAAGACAAATGTGAAAAAGGTGATGACTACACGCCTGACAAAATTTAATATCCACAATTATTTATACAGGAAGAGCTCAATGATTTGGTGGGAGATTTGAACCTACCAAAGAATGCAGCTGAACTTCTTGGTTCTAGGCTGAATTTGAAAAAGCTTTTGTTACCGGGAACCTTTTTCTTTTGGTGTCGTCACAGGGAACACGAGTTGTTACCATTCTTTGCAGAGGATGAATCAACGGTGTTTTGTTGTAATATTCCAAACCTGCTAAACTATTTTGACGTCAAGAGCAATCTCTCAGAATGGAGGCTATTCATTGATTCCTCCAAAAGGAGTTTGAAGGCTGTCTTACTACACAATGGAAATAAGTATTCATCCATTTCAGTGGCATATTCTGTATAACTAAAGGAGACATATGAAAGTGTAAAAAAAAACTTTTGTTAAATATAAAGTATGCAGAATACCACTGGTAAATGTGTGGAAATTTCGGAATTATAGGCATGCTTTTAGGCCAGCAGGCCGGCTACACAAAAATGCCATGCTTCTAAAACTGGCCTCATAGAAGTTTGTTACCTCGATTCAAAAACATTCTGCCCGAGCCCTTGATTGAACCTGCAAAAGTACTGCTACCACCTTTGCGCATCAAACTGGGTCTAATGAAACAGTTTGTTAAATCTTTGCCTGTAGACGGACCATGTTTGCAGTATCTCTCAAAAACATTCCCAAATATAAAAGAATATTTGTTGGTCCTGACATTCGTAAACTAATGAAAGGCCCAGATTATGAGAAATCCATAAATAAATCTCAGAAACGGGCATGGGTGAGCTTCAAATGTGTTGTCGAGAACTTTTTGGGGAAACAATAAGTGTTCAAATTACAAGGTCATAGTTGATACTATGTTGCAAAACTTTAAAAAAAAACTTGGGTGCAACATATGTATAAAATGCACTTTCTTCACTCACACCTCGTCTATTTGCCCGTGCCTGAAAAAAAAGCATTTGTCGGTAATCAGATAAATGCCTGGTTGTTGTTTCTACTGTTCTTCTCGTTGCTGCTACTATTGCAATTTGTGTGTTGCTGCTGTAGTTATTGCTGCTGCTGCTGTTGTTGTTGTTGTTAATCAACAAAACGGATAAGGGTGATAAGGTGATGGTCTAGGACGTAGGGGCGGAAGACCCCTGACCTTGGAAAAGAAAAAAACTTTGGTCGTCTTGTTGTAGTCGAGGGCTCTTCGTTGACGCCCGACACCACTGGGAGGTGGCCCTCGAAGTCGCTGGAAATGGAGATCTCAAGGTCCAAATTCTTGGACGGCTGCTGCTGCTGTTGTTGTTGCTGTTGTTTACCTCCAGATCAGCCCCGAGAGAGTGTAGACTTGTAATCAAAAATATTTCTCTTGTGATCATATCTTTATTAGCTGATGAGGGTTTCGTCACTGCTCCTTATATATCAAGTGAATAACCAAACAGTGGCTTCCTAGATTTAGGAGCCCTTCCTGATAGTACTATTTGGTGATGACAATTGTAGTAGAGATACACCTTACTACTGCTACTGTTACTACTATTGCCACTGTCGTTGTTTCTGTGGCTTTAGATTACTTGCTCTGTGTGATAGAGAGAGAGAGAGAGAGAGAGAGAAGAGAGAAAGAAGAGAAGAATGTGTTTGCATTATATTTTCTTTGAGTATTTTCTTTTTGACTTTGTCATTGGTTTCCATAGCTACCATCAAATTAAGACACACACATACACACACACACATATATATGTATATATATATATATATATATATAAGAGAGAGAGAGAGAGAGAGAGAGAGAGGGGGAGAAAATGAGTACATATGTGTGTTATTGAATATGTATGGGCGTATACAGACACACACGTACACACACATATGCATATACACTTCGCTTTAAAACAGGGAAGAGGAGGATGAGAGACATTACTATCCAACACAGACGTCACCACCACTGTTACTACAACCATCACCACCTCAGCCACCACCACCACCACCACAAACTCCACACCAATCGCTAAAAGCAAAACAAAAAGACCGCATAGAAATAAGGAATTTCAATTTGCCGCCTAATTGTTTTACATAGCTGAGTGGGGAGTTTGTCGGAAATGAAGACCATTTCAAAAGAGCCTATTTGCATACGTAGTTCTCAAGACTAATGAGGCATCAATGGATGTTGCACAGAGCTTTTGGAATTGGATAGCAATCTGATGCTATAAACCGACATTGATTTCCGAAGTCAGTTAGTGATTTGATGGACTCGAAACAGATATAACGTGACAGAGACAACATGGGGGGGGGGAGTGAGTGTGTCTCAACAGTATGGCTGGGCTTTGTTTTCTGGCGAAACGTTTAGCTTAGTAGACGGAGAAGAAGAAAAGTAGAGTTTCAAAACGGGAGGAGAGGAGAGACCAAGGCAGATAGGAAAATGGTGCCGCAAACAAAAGTAGGTAGCTAACTAGCAATGGAACACACGCTCTCTCTCTCTCTCTCTCTCTCTCTCTCTCTCTCTCTCTCTCTCTCTCTCTCTCTCTCTCTCTCTCTCCACACACACATATAGATGAAGAGGAAGAGAGGAGAGAGAGAAAACAGTAAGAGAAATATATGTGTATATATATATGTGTGTGTGTGTGTGTGTGTTGTGTGTGTGTGTGTGTGCGCGCGTGTGTTTATATATATATATAGGTATGTATGTATGTACGTATGTATGTATTTATGTATGTATGTATGTATGTATGCATGCATGCATGCATGTACGTATGTATGTATGTATGTATGTATGTATGTATGTATGTATGTATGTATGTATGTGCACGAGGGGGTACAGAAAAGTCCCTGGCTTTGGGTAAAAGAAAATACAAGAGAGTCAGTTAATTATGATTTTATTCAACATATTCTCAGATTTACACACTTATTGCAGTGGTCCTTCAGTTTTTCTAAGCCCAGTAAAAGAACTCGGAAGATTGGGCATCCAACCAGTTCTTTTGTGACACCCTTAAAATTTACAGAAGACAAAAGACGAAGCTAGGTGTAGGAAAAACAAGCAGGCCATTAGTTCACTACTCGGAAGTCATGGAGTAGTCTTTTACGTTTCAAGCCTACGCTCTTAAGGATTAAGAGGGGGAAAATGGAGAGAAAATGAAAAAAAAAAAAAACGGAGAGATGGCCAGATGACTAGAAGAACAAGGTTGAATAAAAGGGACACTGAAGGATTTTTATTTGCAGCACAAGACCAAAGCCTTCCCATCAGAAATTACCAAAAACATATAATGAAAAGAAACATAACAAGTAAGTACAGAATATATGGAGATGGACAAGAAGCAATAAATCATATTATCTCTGGCTGCCCAGTCCTGGCTAAGAAGGAATATATTCACAGACACGACAGAGTTGGGACCTACATACACTGGAAGCTATGCCAACACTATGGAATAACAACTGAAAAAAGACGGTATAAGCACACGCCAGTAAAGGTCACAGAAAACAAGAAAGCAACCATACTATGGGATATGCCAATACACACAGATAGAGAAATTAAGGTCAATAGGCCAGAAATAGTTGTCAGAGATCATCAAGAAAAAATGCTTTCTAATTGATGTATCAATATCAGCAGATGACAAAGTTTGTCTAAAAGAAATGGAGAAACTTTCAAAATACAAAGACCCGGAAATAGAGGTAACTCAAATGTGGAGTCTAAAAACAGAAACAATTCCTATCATAGTGGGCGCATTAGGCATGATAAAAAAATATTCAGACAAATACATAACAAAAACACCAGGACTAACAAATATAGATAACATACAGAAAATAGCACCACTAGGCACTGCACACATCCTACGTAAAACACTTTCAATACAGTAACCATAAGAGCATCGCAGCAAACCACAGCACATACCCAAGGCACACAGAGCTGCGTTCGGTAGTGCAGTCAAAGCACGTTATAAAAATAAAACTTCTGAATAATAATAATAATAATAATAATAATAATAATAAATAATAATAATAATAATAATAATAATAATAATAATAATAATAATAATAATAATAATAATGATGATGATGATGATAATAATAATTATTATTATTATTATTATTATTATTATTATTATTATTATTATTATTATTATTATTATTATTATTATTTCTACTATAAGCACTAGCCCAAAATTTTAGGGGTGTGTCCCAGTCGATTACATCAATCCCCAGTGAGTAACTGGTAAAGTCGATCCCGACGGCATTTGAACTCAGAACGCGAAGACAGACAAAATACCGCTAAGCATTTCGCCTGGCGCGTTAACGATTCTACCAGCTCGAACGGTAATGGTGACTCCTGAGAACTAATGTGTGCAAGCGTGTGTGTGTATGTGAGAATGTTGTGTGTGAGTGTGTATGTGTGAATGGGGGCGAGTGAGTCTAACGTGGTGGGTGCTTGTTCAGGTGGTGTGTGTGTGCATGTCTATACGTGTGTGTGTGTCTGTGACCAAATAGTGTGCATGTGTATAGAAATGAGACAGGCACCATAAAGAACATTCCCTTCATCAGTTGTCCCCTGTTTTATCTACTCCGCGTTTCGAATAAAACAGGGGACAACTGATGAAGGGATTCTTCTTTATGTTGCCT
This sequence comes from Octopus sinensis, assembly GCF_006345805.1. Lineage (NCBI taxonomy): Eukaryota > Metazoa > Mollusca > Cephalopoda > Octopoda > Octopodidae > Octopus > Octopus sinensis. The sequence goes on along the minus strand of NC_042999.1, from coordinate 75,405,808 downwards.
ATCTCGTTTCTCTATTTGTTTCTTTCGTTGTTCGAAAAAAAGTTCGTTTTTCATGCTTTTGTTTATGTCCTCATTTCTCATTTTGTTCACGTTTTCTTGACGTCCTGTACCCATATATGTATGTATATATACATATATATGTAGACATGTACATGCATGTGTGTATATATGCATATATATATATATATATATATATATATATATATTATATATATATATATATATATAATATATATATATATATATATATATATATATATATAAGCAAACATTCAAACACTAAAATATGAAATAGGATGTTACTACTCACCGTATGCTGTTTTTGGTGCAAAACAAAAACCAGTTGCACTGTGGGTGTTTAACGTGACGGTCTTGAATTTTTACTAGGTAGTTCACGCTAAAGAGGCTCGAGGATTATATATCCAAAAGCCGAAGTTCAGGTATGTGGATGTCCTAAACTACATAATATTTTATTTTGTGCTTTTGAATGTATTCTTTCCGTTTACTTCCAACATAATAACCGGTTTCACTATCGCTTTTCAGATTTTGAGTTTTGGATGCAATTCTGAATTTAAAATTTTGTTTGCTAGTTGGGGGATAGGGGTAATTTGTAACCAAGGTATTTTCCAGTAAAGAGGAGGTAAAACTGTAATTTTTAATATTAGTTTACATTTGGTTCTGGCTTATATGCTTCAATAGATGGGGTAAATCTTTAATTTTCAATATAGATTTATATTTAATTCTGGCTTATATCTTTCAATAAAAGAGGCCTCTTTATTTAGTTGTACTTATACTGATGTCCATATAGCAAATTGATATAATGGGAAGATTAGGAATTGTGGTTGCAGTTGTTCTACACATCTGTCAATGTGTTCACTGATATATCTAGCGATATCTGTTGTCTGATAGACATTCCTGTCGACCTTATAAAGTTTTTATGGCAGCCTGAGCATCTGATTACATAAATGAGGTTTTCAGAGGAGCATGTGAAGTTGGATTTAATTTTGAATTTTTGCCCTTGTCTAAAATGGGTTCTGATTCCTCAGAAGATTGGGAGATATTCCACAGTTAGGACAACCACATTTTTTTACTCTTGCGTCTGTTATTCTTGAGAATAATTTAGCATTTATGGGAATCTTCTTTAATGTCTTTGGTTGTTTACTGCTTTTAATGATTTTATGGATACATAGAATTTGAAGTCCTTATGGAGGATTGAGAGATCTTGGATAATGATGATAAACACTTCTTTGTTTCTGGGGTTGTATGTGGAAACATAAGGTAGTGTTTTCAGAGTAGGTGTGTTAGTGTGCTCGACTTTTCTTAATGTTCTTATGTTAATCGATTTTGCACGTTTAATCCCTTCATTCATGACTTGAATTGGGTAGTGTCTGTCTTTGAGTACGTTCTTAAGCTCTTGCAATTTTAGTTTTCGGATATTTTTTCAAAAACAAAAACACAACATTTGAAAAGTAACAGCGGTTCGAAGAAAAAAAATCTTATTTTGTATAATATTGTACAATACATTTGCTATTATGATCCTCTTATTTCTTTCCTTATATATATATACATATGCATACATACATACAAATATATATATATGAATATATATATATATATATATATATATATATATAATATATATATATATATATATATATATATATATATATATTATATATATATATTATATGTATATGTGTATATATATATATGCATGTAATATATACACATAATATATATAATATATATATATACAAATATACACACACATATATATATATATATATATATATATATATGACTGATGAGGGAAACGGAAGATGGATTTAATACGAATCTTTATTCAGCAGGACTTTCATTTAGCCCCATCCTGCAGCTATCCTTTAGGGGTAAGATATTGTGTATCTAGTTGTGCTACATCAATTAGTGCAGGCTGTGTCACCTCAAGTGCTTCATGTTAAAAAATAGATATCTCACTAGATATACTGTGTCCTCCTTGGCAGGTTGTTCTTTCTCGGTGGATTTCCTGACGTAAACCCAGTGAAAATTATATCGTAATTGTGGATGTCATCAGGTAGCCCAAACGGTGAACGTGCTTTAATCGACATACTAATAGAAATATACTCAAAGTCCAAATAGTTACGTGTGTGTGTGTGTACATATATATAGCATATACGTATTTACACCCACGCCTGTCAGGTCAGAAAAAGCAAAAGACTAAAGGAGTATGTATATATAATTATTTCCATACATATATTAAGTATACTGTTCTCTTGTTTACATGTATACGCCATTTGTCAATTCAATGGAAAAATCCATCGAGTGCATGCGCGCGCGTATGTGTGTTTATGCGCGCAGAGAGAGACTCACATATTATGTATATAGATATTTACATACCTATAAATAAATATAAATAAATCTATAAATGAGCTTTGTGTGCTGAGACTGCCCACTTCAACTACTCTGAGTTGTACCTTGCTTTACAATAATGTAACCAAACCAATGAGATCATATGAATCTATGTGAAGACGGACACACATGCATGCTTACATACAGACTTACGGACAGATAGTCTGGCAAACAGACAGATATATAGACGACATAAGAGAAGAGACAGCGCGCAGGAATAATGTAATCAATGAGATCATGACCGTTAATGTAAGAATGATTTTATGTTTCTTTTACAGTTTCGGCAGCTTGTGACATCTTTGTCATATCAGGAAGCTGACATTAGTGTCCATTACAATGAGTAGCTTTCATACGTCAGCGTTGGCGCCAGTAGTTTCTAGAAAGTTCTAATACAAAAGTTCTAATACACTGCCTCATTTAAATATTCTTTGCTCTGTATCAAATGAACTTCTGCCGTTCTACATTCACGTCGCAGCCACGCGACAACTTTGGTGACTTCTATTATAGTAACGGATTAACCAATATTTTGTGAGTAGAAACTGATAGTCGGAGAATAGTCGTGAACCGTCACACACACACACACACACACACACACATATGTATATATATATATATATATATATATATATATATATATTATATATATATATATATATATATATATATATATATAGGGAGATTTTACGAAAGAAACAAAAAACGAAGACAGGTGGTGTACAAAACAAACAGATGTATTAGTATAACGCTCAGGAATAGAAAAAGTCATTTACGTTTCGAGCCTACGCTCTTCTACAGAAAGGGACACAGAAAAAACAAGGAGTGAAACAAGGAGGGAAAAAATGTGTGTAGTGGCTAACGACACACACACTACGTGCCTCTTTCAGTTTCCATCTACCAAATTCACTCACAAGGCTTTGTTTCGCCCAGGGCCAGAGCAGAAGACTCTTGCCCCAGGTGCCATGCAGTGGAACTGAGAACCATGTAGTTGGGGAGCAAGCTTCTTACCACACAGCCATGCCTATATCACTTAACATGGGTGTTTTGTTAAAACACCGAATGCTGTGTTACTAGCCTTGAGAGATCTTTTCATATACTCAATTGAGGCATAAGAGTACGCATACAGATCGTTGCAGACGAGAATTATTTATGATGCACCCCACCACGAATTCCCATATCACGTGATTTCCAATAGAATGAAATCGTACTTTATGTGTGTATGTATGTGTGTTTGCGTGGGTATGCATATATGTATGTATGTATGTATGTATGTATGTATGTATGTATGTATGTATGTATGTATGTATGCATGCATACATGAGCGTGTATCTATCTAGTAGTAGAGTTATATATAACATAGACACATAAGAACACTCAGGAAAAAATAATGAAAACAGTCCAACTGTATGCATGTACATGTATACGAATGTGTGATGAAAAGTTCCTGTTTTTGAGTAAAAGAAATCACTGGTAGATCAATTAATCATGATTTTATTCAACATATTTCCCTCTCAGATTCACACACATTGCAGCGGTCCTTCAGTTTTTCTAAGCCCGTAAAAGAACTTGGAAGCTGGGCCTTCTACCAGGCATTTCACGACACCCTTAAAGCCAGGAACTTTTCAGTACCTCCTCGTATATATCAATACGGCTTTCTCTCTCTCTCTCTCCCTCTCTCTCTCTCTCTCTCTCTCTCTCTCTCTCTCTCTCTCTCTCTCTCTCTCTCTCTCTCTCTCTCTCTCTCTCTCTCTCTCTCTCTGATCGGTCGTGTTATTCTTTGCTCCGCAGTGAAAGATTGTTTTTGTGCTGAAAAGTTTGAAAATTTGCTGTTTGGGTCGTCGAGGCCACTTCTTTTCTGCTGTTGCAGCAGAGTTCTGCTGTTCTTTCCCCCTTGTTTCAAGGGGGAAGCGACGAAAAACATGAATTTGCCACCAATCTCCTCCGAGTCGGAGGAAAACGTTGAAAATTTGTTTGAAGGCACGAAGGCGAAAATGTGGAAGGAGGAAGGTAAAAGTAAAGAGACGTCTCACGCGCCCGTTACAAAAGCAGATGACAATATGTCTAGCGAAGCTACTACACAATAGGAAAAGTCAAAAATAAATTTTGCGAGTGCAGCAACTCGCCCCTGTGATAATATAGTTATAAACAAGGAAGAATTAAAGAAGTACCAAAGTTTATTAAAAAAAAAGAAGGTGATAATGTGAAGTTGTTCCCTCCCAGTGAATTAATTTGCGCGACGGAGAGAAAAACTGTCATATAATGTGAAAAATAGGAAAATTGACTTCGTGCCGAAGGAAGCCATAGAAAAATGTTTGAGGCCGATATGGCAACAAACTAGTTATATAACGAGGGGTAGTCGCTTCGGCACGGTAGAAGTGCGTTTCCCTAGCGAAGAAAAAGCTAGAGAACATTCAACAAAAATGTTGAAGTCGGACGATGTAGTTCTTCTACCATTTTATTTAGGAATGAGAACATCGAAAATAACGGTCACAGATATTCCTCCCGAAATAGATGTGAACTTTGTCATAGCAGCGATTCTCTTAGGCAAAGAGGAAGAAATTGCCATTCTTCAGTCTAAGAGATATCGCCACATGAACTGGTATGGACAAGACTTAGAGCTTGTGATCCAAGCAAACCCCTCGGACTTGGAAAAATTGCCCAGCTCCCTCACCATTAGAGATAATACCAGCATGATGGTAATAGTCGAGGGGAGAAAGCCTAGGTGTTATAAATGTGGCAAGAAAGGCCACATAAGGTCGAGCTGTAAGAAGACAGCCAAAGAAAATGCTGCAGAGGCAAGCACGACGCCGAAAACAACAACTACACCGCTAGAAATAGCAGCCACGTCGCGCACCCCAATTGCCGAAGTTCAGTCGACAACGGGAGAAAACAACAACAACAACAACAGCATCCAGGAGTGGGTCACCATGGAACCTTCAAAAGAAGACGGAAACGGAAAAATCCACCCTCTTCGGATACACAGGACTATACTCCGAGACAGACAAGCACGCCCACACCCACAAATACAGTCGCAAACACACACGGAGCCAAAAAAACACACACTGGAAAAAGCACACACAAACACACACACACACCTACCACAAGCACACACACACCTACAAACACCCACGCTTCTACAAGCACACACACACACCCACAAACACACACATCCCTCCACAATCGCCTAACAAAAAAAAAGAAACACCTTCACGGCGATAAATAAAAACAATAAACCATTAAGAGAAAAAATTATTTTAATGAAATCGGTGAAAAAATATATCGTAACAGATATAAATTGTACTATTTCAGAAAATGTCAAATTTTATACAATAGATAACGCTGATTATTTTGAACTAAAATAATCTTTTGCGGAGGACGTCGGACCGTTACAGATGAACTTTTCGAGCCATCTGTACAGATGACCTCGCAAAACACAACGCTCACAGACAGAAAAGAGGAGGGTGAAACTACTTCCGTTAAAACAGTAAGTTTTAAACTTTCGACTAATTTTTCACATTCTCGTTTAAACTCGGTTGTATAAATATTCGTGCCTGGGGTCGTATTGGAAGCAAGGCTACCTCCTTAAGGGACCTTAGGTCGCATCGTTGGATTGTAGTGGTAATTACCGAATCCAGACTGAGTGGGCGGCTGCAGGCTTTACGCCCATTCTAAACGGCTACGAGAAATACATTTCTCCCTGTCGACCTGGATGGGGGGCGGGGGAGTCGGCCAGTGTGGCTGGTCAGGAAAAACCTGGATTTGGATTAGAGATATTAGAAACTGTCTTTATAGATCCGGAAGGCAGGTTGGTGTTTTGGTTTGTGACGCACAGCAGTGGTAAAGTGTTTGGTTGGTCACTGTCTATGCTCCCTGCGAAGGAAAAGCCGGCAGAAAGAGTATTTCAAAAGCGTAGAGAATGCTAGGTGACTTCAACATTATTTGCGATGCACGCGTAGATTATGTTGGCTCGAGAAAGAATAGGAGGGGATTACCTCACCTCAACGATATGCTAAGTCGTTTCGAATTGGCAGATAGATTCAGACTGGAGCACCCAGACACTCCAGCGTGGACCTGGGCAAGAAACGACGGGTCGTCCAGATCTTACATTGATAGAATCATAACTAGAAGGAAAGATAAGAAAATACTTAGCTCTCCACAACTACAGCTACAGCAATCACAAATTAGTGACCTGTACGCTCGACATAGATAGCATGTGTAGACGACGTGGTGGTACCGGTTACTGGAAGCTAAACAAGTCACTATTGGGACTGTGAAGCCTACAGGAATCGGATTTAAACAATTAGTAATGAGAGGGCGTTAAACCGGATCCGTTATCAACAACAAAATGGTGGTACGCCCTGAAAAGAGTCATCAAATTTGAGTCAATTAGGTTTAGCAAAAAGAAACTAGCTAGTGCTAGAAAAAAGTAGAAACAAAGTAGAAAAGGAACTAGTTAAGGCAATAGATGAGGCAATGAGGGTCAGGCAGTGCATCGAAAGTGTTAGCGGCGAGGTTAGCACTCGACCAACATCTCAAAAGCTAAACATGAAGGGTGCATTGTCAGGCTAAGATCCGTGCAATGAGACAGGAAGGGAAGGGATCAACGCAGCCGGATGGGCCCGGTGGTAGAGGGCCAGCGTGGCAAACAACTCAACCATACGATCCTTGACGGGCCCAAATGGTCGATTAGTAAACGAACCCGAGGAGATGTGCAAGGTGTTTCACGATCATTTCGCCCAGCTATTTGGGAGGAGCGGCGAGCTGGAGCGCGGGGAGAAGCTCGCAGACTTCCTAGCCGGTTCGCCGCGTCTATCGAGGCCGGACGCAGAATCTTGTGAGGCGCCGATCACAGCCAAAGAAGTCGAGGATATGTTGGCAGACTGCGGCGAGGACAAATCGCCTTACGAACTCTATAGTAGCATGCCAGACTTGTTTGGGTACCTACTTGCATGCGTGTACACTAACTGGCAGCAGAACGGGAGAATTCCTAAGTCTGTGAGCCGAGGGGTGGTAGCGCTGTTAAGAAAGGACCCAAACAAGGGGGATTTAATTGATAATTTTCGGCCCATCACTCTGCTTAACGCAAAGTTGAAGATTTTGGCCAAGGTCTTAGCAAAAAGGTTGGCGCGGGTCGTGGGTGAACTTGTTGGCGAGGCGCAAACTTGCGCCATCCCTGGAAGGACCATCCACGACAATCTCCACTTTCTACGCTATGCCTTAGAAAGGGTAAATAGGATTCCTGGCAAGGGTAGGGCTATGGTCCACTTGGACCAATCGAAAACGTTTGATAGGGAGGACCATCAGTATCTGGCGGCGGTCCTTGCGGCGGCTGGCTTCGGCCCGACCTTCCGCGGATGGATCATCGCTTTATACAGCAACATCGAATCGGTAGTTCGGGTCAAAAGGTTTCTTTTCGGAGCCGTTCAGCATTGAACGTTCGGTACGTCAAGGGTGTCCTCTCTCCCCGCTTCTCTACCTTTTGCCCCTCGAGCCGTTGCTGAGGAGGTTGGAAACTAGGAGAGGCACTCCGCAAGATCTAGGGTGCGGAAAGTCAGCTTCGGCGTATGCGAACGACATCACCGTCATCGTTTCCCGAGTCGAGCACCTACAGTGGGTGGGTGAGGCCTTAAGGGACTACGAAGCGGTGGCAGGAGCGAAAGTCAACCGGGATAAATCGGTCGGCTTGCAACTCGACACCTGGAGGGGCAAGTCGATGTCTTCCGACAGCGTCGTAGGACGTTGGACGGAAGGACCGGTGAAAAAAGCTTGGAATCTGGTTAGGTCCAGATCTCCAGATAGAGAAGAAACAAGAGCGGAGCGAGTAGCGAGGTGGCGAGAAGGTGGGCTCCTAAACTCAGACATGGTCTGAGCGGAAGCTGTCATTGAAAAGGAGGGCGGAGGTTGCAGAGGTGTTTATCGCCTCTGTAATCACTTACCGCCTGACCGTCGTTCCTTTGCCCCGATTCGTGGCTGAACAAGCTGGAACGCATGTTCTTTCGCTTTTTGTGGAGGGGCAGCAGACCCCTTGTAAAGCGCTCTACTTGCAGCCAAAAGCCGCTGAAGGGTGGGTTAGGGATGCCGTGGCTAAAAATGCGCAGACATGCGCGCAGGCTTAGGCACCTATGGATTTACTTGGAAGGTGAGCAGGTGTGGTCTCCGTTCGTCAAGCTGTTATTTCCACAGTTCACATCGTTTAACAAACTGAACCCATGGATCAAGTGTAGACCGAGGTTGGGCATGTGGCATGCAGAGTGCCATCAGGCACTCGTGCTTCTCTCCCAGTCGGGCAACGCCGGTGGCGGGGCTACTACCGCGTTCTTCTATAGAGGGTTAGTAGAGTTTAAGTGTGACGACGTCCTAGGAGAAACCCTGGGCTTCGACGAAAATCAACTGGCCAGCCTGTTCCAAAGAACATTCGGTCCGGGGCCTATGGATAATTACCAAAAGTCCCTGGCATGGCAATGTTACAGAGGAGCTTTACCGGTTCGAGATAAGCTCTTTAGACATGGGTGTGCACCTTCACCGGTTTGTGCAAGATGTGAGAGGGACAGTGAAACTGTCCTGCACGCGATTGTGCAATGCCCCAAGGTGACTGAACTCTGGGCTTATGTCGAACACCTGCTGTCGCATTCGAGAAGAGTACAACTGTCGAGCGAATCTGTAATGAAGATAGTTCCGCCGACCTCCCTGAATAGGGAGGAGCGAGCCTGTTTTCTCTCGGTAGTTGCTATGGCGAAAGAAGTAGTGTGGAAGACGAGAGTAAAAGGAATTGCAACAGGTATATTTATCTCCAGTCTCGGGCTAATCGACTTTTTCGTTTTCCACATGAAACGGAAAATAAGGCTGGAGAAGAAATGCCTGTCGCAAAGTGTGTTTCGTAAAAGATGGAAGTCTATAGCAAGTATGTTGCGAGTGAAAGAACCTGTTTAATCGAGAATGTAAAAAAGGATAAAGCAAGTCTTCAGTGTGAGTATGTGGTTTGTGGGGTCAACTACGTCCTCCGCTTCATTTTTTGTTAATCACTCATTCTCATTTAATTGTATATATTTTAATTGTTTGTTTATTCATATGTTTTGTCTCATTCGATACCCTGACCCCAACGTTTGTTTTGTCCCCTCTTTTTCTCAACCTTATGGTGAATAAAGAAATACTCTCTCTCTCTCTCCCACTCTCTCTCTCTCCCACTCTCTCTCTCTCTCTCTCCCTCTCGGTATATATATATATATGTATATATATATTGAGAGAGAGAGAGAGAGAGAAAGAGAGAGTGGAGGCGCGTGGCTTAGTGGTTAGGCTATCAGCATATGATCGTAAGATTGTGGTTTCGATTCCTGGTCTGGGTGACGCGTTATGTTCTTGAGCAAAACACTTCATTTCACGTTGCTTCAGTCCACTCAGCAGGCAAAAATGAGTAACGCTGCGATTGTCTGGCGTCCTGCCTAGCTGGGGAACACATACGCCATAGAAACCGCGAAACGGGCCCATGGGCCTGGCTAGGCTTTAAAAGGGCGCATATATATATATATATATATATATATATATATATATATATATATATATATATATAGAGAGAGGAGAGAGAGAGAGGAGAGAGAGAGAGAGAGAGAGATACATTATATATATATATATATATATATTCATGTATGTGTGTGTGTGTGTCTGTGTCTGTGTATAATTTGTGTCTAAAAATTGGGTAAAAATTTTAATCTGAAAAACTCAATTTGTAGCTGTACGATGAAATAAATTCTAAACAAAAAAGTAAGTAGGAAATAATATTAAAACAACAAAAACAAAACTAGAAAGGAGAATGTTGTCGAGGCTAATGAAGATTTAACGCTTCTTATGCATGCATACATCGGACTGTAACTTCATGTAATTAGATGATTTTACAGAGTTTTGAAATTGTTTTACGACCGGAAGCAGCCTGACATTGACACCATCCTCACTACCATTATCACCAGCACTAGCCGCAGAAGCAGCAGCAGAAATAGTATTCAACATTTGCAAGAACAATAACAATAGTGACAACAGTAAAACCAATGTTAATAAAAAGGCAGCAGCAGCAACAAAAGAAGCAAAGCCAACTCAATTACAGTATCAATAGTAGTAATAGCAAACAAGAATAGCAGCAACAATGCACTACAGTAACAACGACAACAACAATGACAAAAGAAGGGGCATGGAAAGAGATTCTATTTGCTCATTTGACTTCTAGAAATACAAGCCAAATTCCCTCGAATCATACCCCATAGTTTTAAAAATCAATTGGATGATGTAGTCTTAAGCTCCAACATATAGAAAAAATATGAGATGGTCACGACTGAATGCCTTTGACCATAGATCTATTCCACAAGAACTGACCTAAACTACAAGAACAACAAAGACTTGCAGACTTTTGCAGAAAAAAATCACACTTTTAGTTGAATGGTACAGTCAATCGAATCAATTTGCATATTTGAATGGAATTTATTTTATCAGCCCTTGAAGGATGAAAGCGTTATATCGACGCCGTTCGGAAAACAAACAAAAAAATTTAAACAACAATCTACCGCCTCTGTTGTCTTCTTCTATCAGAGATACACGTTCTACATGTGATTGTTATAAAAAAATACCCCACAATAATGTACTGGTGGTGTATTAGAACCAGCATAAATTCTGCTAGTCGTGCATGGGACTTCAATATTTGCCAATAAATAACAGCAAACTACAAAGAGCACAAAACGGTTCATTTTATATGATGCAGGCTGCACAGCGAACCATGTTCGAACTGCTACAAGCAACTGTAAAATCTTTCTCAAACCATATAAAATATTGAATATAAAATATTCAATATATATATATATATATATAATATATATATATACACTCACACACACACGCATACTTAGATATATATGACGGGTTCACGACTATTTTCCGTCTATCAATTTCTACTCACAAAATATTGGTTAATCCGTTACTATCGTAGAAGTTACCACAGTTGTCGCGTGGCTGCGACGTGAACTTTTTAACTGTACACTTACACCAGAGATTGAGACTAGTCTGTAGTCTTAGTTTATGGAGAAATTATCTCTTGTCATATAGCATTCGCAACTTTAGTAACGATATATTTTTTTCTAAATTAAAGTTCAAATAAAGTCGGACACCAGGTGTTTGGTTTGCTAATAGTTGATCATCAACATAAAATTCATGTTTTCGCATTCATGTCTTTTATTCACCGGGGAAGGGCAGAAGAAGCCGTGTGTGTACGTAAGTGTAGCAATAGGGAAGAGAAGCTGTGGGTGGCAGACAGATGTCAAGTAACAGATTTAATCCGATTTTCTTGGGTCCTATTGTGACGTTTGACAACTGATGAATCAATTATAATTTAATAATCGAAAATAGAAAACAAATATTGAATAAAAGCATAAGAAACATATAAAGAGAACCAAGAAGAAAGTAGAAAAATAAATGTCACATAGATGTACGGCCAGTGAATGTAAGATCAAAAATAAACGTCAAGCCATTAATGATTTCTTAATTAGGCTTCAGAATCAAGAATATCCCCTAACTACCGAAATAAAAACCCTTGAAACATTCGCGCCTTTATCAAGAGTCACTTCTTTCACGCAGTATATATATATATATTTTAACTCTTTTAGTTGTTTCAGTCATTTGACTGTGGCCATGCTGAAGCACCGTCTTTAGTCGAGCAAATCGACCCCAGGACTTATTCTTTGTAAGCCTAGTACTTATTCTATCGGTTATTTTGGTCGAACCGCTAAGTTACGGTGACGTAAACACACCAGCATCGGTTATCAAGTGATGTTGGGGGACAAACACAGACACACAAACGTATACACACGCATACACACACATATATATATATATTATATATATATATATATATATATATATATATATATATATATATATATATATATATATATATATATATATACATATACATACATATATACGACGGGCTTCTTTCAGTTTCTTTCAGTAAGCATGTTACTTACCACACAGCCATTCCTGCGCATATATAAATATATAGTGTAATAAATAAAATATATGCATACATACAAACATATATGTACGTACCGACATCTACATGTATATATACATGCATATATAAATATATATATACGTACAGGACACCACAAAAAGACGTAAAACTCAACAGAAACGAAAACGGAAAAGCCATTTTGTTACAACAGAAAGACAGAGACGTAGAACAGGACGAGAACGAAAACGGGAAAAACATTATTTACAACAGAAAAACGAGGTACATGACATGCTACACAAGGAAAAATCCCCTTCATCAGCTGTCACTAGTAGACTTAGCGTGTTTCGAAGGCAAGACAGGACACGACTCGTCAATACTAAGCCTTCCTGCGAGAGAATTAAAATAAAATAACCTCGCAGAGGGGTAAAACAAGCACGAAAAAAATGTAACACAAACGGGACGTAACAATAGATGCAATACAAATGTATTACTTTCCAGTAAAATAAAGGTAGAAGTATAAATACAAATATAGATTAGTGGTACAACAAGGCACCAATATTCACTGGAAATAGCAGTCGATACAATTACGACGCTATAATAATCTATATTTATACTTCTACCTTTACGGTGCTTTATTTTACTGCAAAGTAATACATCTGTTTGCAATATTTTATTTTTCATTGAAAACTTTTTCACTGTTCTCGTTCTGTTAACAGCTAAGCGTTCACGCGAGTACACTGGCGTTGATGTAGCAACATTTGAAACATTGTCTAGGGAAATGCAGCTGATGAAGACTTATCCGATTCTGGGCTGTCCAGTTATCGAATGTTCTTCCAAGAGGTAAGACAAATTATTCATGTTTGTTGCACTCACACGTCTTTGTCAGTATATACGCATTGAAGATTTATTATAGCGTCGTAATTGTATCGACTGCTATTTTCAGTGAATATTGGTGCTTTGTTGTACCACTAATCTATCTATCTATCTATCTATCTATCTATCTATCTATCTATCTATCTATCTATCTATCTATCTATCTATCTATATAATTATTATATATATATATATATATATATATATATATATATATATGTATATATATATATATATAATATACATATATATATACATATATATATATATATACATATAATACATATATATAATATATATATATATATATATATATATATATATATATATATATATATATTATATATAATTATATATATATACATATATATATACATACATACACGTAGGATGAGCCATGAGTTGAGACTGAATCCCAAAGTCAAGGTCGTCACTACAGAGCCTGCGTAGACGGGGAAATTGGGAATAGGGGATGGAAAGCTTGGTGTGTTTAGGGTGGGAGGAGGAGAAGTTGAGGTATGCGTGTGAGTCTGGGCTTCTTTCAGTTTCCCTCTACCAAATACAAGGCTTTGGTCGGGCCGAGGCTATAGTAAAAGACACTTGCTCAAGGTGCCACTCTGGAACTGAATCCAGAAGCATGTGGTTGGAAAGCAATCTACTACGACACAGCCTCGCTTGCGCCTGTATACATATATGTGTGTGTATGTATGTGTGTGTGTGTATGTACATTCAATTGATGAACTTTTTGGATGAGGTGTATATAAACCATAAAAGTCAGGAGGTATGAGAGAATAAATATGATTATTTAACTACTTTATAGCCGTTCCATAGCCTTCATCATGTTATAATTTCAGTGTATAATAAAGTATTTTACATGTCTGCACCAATATGCACGCTACACATTGTACAGTACAATTGTACGTTAACAAATCAATGCAGATATATAGAAGGCTAGCTCTTGAGATCGCCAGAACTTCATGGTCACACTATTTATCTCAAAACATAAATTCGTCTTTATTTCACTGACATGTTGAATCCTTGCGTGTGGTTTTCAAAATACCACGTATGTAAAGGGATATAAATTTTAGACTATGTATTTTATTCAAACTGTCAGATTTGAATGGCAGTCTGAAGGAGATATTAGGTCAAGTATTGTGCTTCATAATTTTCTGAGCATCCATTGAAAATCCTTTAATTCAGCCTGGTTATTAATTGTTGAAAGACTTTCTTTTTATCGGATTGATTACTTTATCAGCAATGCTTTTTCTTCTTTCTCTAGCATTTTTCAAGATGTGTTTTGAAATGAAGATGCGTGCTGCAGAGATGCTCTTACCTCGCAGATGTAGTGGCCAAATCATAGTAAGAACGTAACGTCTTTCCTTTCATTCAAACTTCAGTGACAATAGAACGACTGCTCAACAAAATATAAGAGGAAAGGGCTATATAAACATATGTATGTGTGCATAAGTGTGTATGTGTGTGCATACATGCATACACACACACACACACACACACATACATATACACCCAGAGCCACGCTAATAGCTTAGGGGTGAAATTTGGGATTTCTTGGTTTTCTGTGAATCGATTTTGATAAAAAGTTTCCCAGCTGGTTTGCACACTATGGCAACACCATTGTTGTGTTTTCATTACTCTGTGTAACGTCCTTTCTTTTTTATTTCAGATTTTTCAGTTTTGGGGTGAACCACGCTAATAGCGTCTCTCCTCTCGAAGAACAAGGGACGTGGAAAAAGCCTTTACGTTGAAGAAAATTCTGTCATTATCAAGGAAAGTGCTAAAGATATCTCTCTTCATGTCATTGCGGAAAAGTTAGGTCGTCATGAGGACACGGTTAAACGATTTCTGAAGGACCCTTCACCGAAGAAGAAATGATCCGATTGTGGGACCTTCAAGACTGGGACAGCTAGGGATTTAAAGAATATTGGCTGCAAGTTACGTGAGAAATCTGGACAAAGAAGCAAACCATTTTCACAGCCTCTGGACTTCTTCATGTTCTGAAAACCACCAGAAATTGCATTCTCGAGACCATGGCTTCTGTGCGAGAACCCCTGAAACTGCATCCTTTAACACTCCGACGCAGGAGTTTGAGACTTCAATGGATCCAAAAGTACATGACGTTAGACATGAGTTGTGTTTTGTTCACTTACGGAACCAGGGCGACCCTCGACGGAGCTGACGGTTGGGCAAAAGTTTGGGTCTATTTTGGAGATGAGCTTCACCAACGTTTACGACGTCAGCAACAGGGTGGGGGAGTCATGTTGTGGGCTGGTATCATTGGGGGCAGACTTATTGGCCCAGTTGCGGTGCCTGAAGGGGTTAAAGTGACTGCAGCCGCCTACTGCAATCTCCTGAAGGAGATCTTGGATCCCTGGCTAGATCATATACTACTGTCACTTCTAAGTAATCTCGTATCCATGCATGACAACGTCTCCTCTCACTTTGCTAGGAACACCCAAACATTACAAGGGTCTTACAGCATAAAAGGTGAAAGGTTGATGGTGTGGCCGCCAGCATCTCCGGATCTCAATCTTATCGAAAATACTTGGTCCATCATTGAACAAGATGTTTATACCGATGGACAACAATTTACGTCGAAACATGTCTTATGGGTGACCATCAAAGCTGCAGCAGAGGCAGACCAGTTTGCTACTATTAAGAAATTGACAGATTCCCTGACTAATAGGATTTTTAAAGTTATCCGTTGAAATGGCGTTCATGTGGCGAAATAATTCATTATGTCAATAAATGTTATAATTATTATGGTTTTCTTTTAAATATATTACTCCATGTATGCTTAATATGTATCATCACCCGTCATTTTCTGAAAAAAGAAAAAAAAACACGTCTAGATGGGGTAATTTCATCCGAAAGCGATTAGCGTGGTTCACAAAAAAAAGGAAAAAAAAAAAAGAATCTGAAATAATAAAAAAGAAAGGACGTTACCCTGAATAATAGAAACATAACAATGATGTTGCCATAGTATGCAAACCATCTTGGAAACGTTTTATCAAAATCGAATCATACAAAACCGAGGAATCCTACATTTCCCTCCTAAGCTATTAGCGTGGTTCTATATATACATACATATAGACATAAATACACCTACGCGCATGCATGCATATTGGTCTTTCTGAACATATATATATATATATAACGAACATACATAAACATGTATGTACGCATGTAAAATATCCACATACATGTATATATATACTGTTATGTAATGGTGTAATAAAGTATTGATTGGGTATCATCTGATGGTTGGTGTTTGATTGATTTAAGTGTTTTCTCCATTTTCTAATTTTGTATATATATATATATGTGTGTGTGTGTGTGTGTGTGTATGTGTGTGTGTGTGTGTGTGTGTATAAATGTAAACACAGGCATGCTTGTATATATGCATATGTGTGTGTGCGTGTATTCCTTAATTCTTTTATGCGCTTCAGTCATTTTATTGTGGCCATGCTGGAGCACAATCTTAGGGAGTTTTAGTCGTAGAAATCGACCCCAGGACTTATTCCTTGTTAATCTAGTACTTATTCTATCGGTCTATTTGGCCGAACAGCCAAGTTACAGGAACATAAACATACCACCATTGGTTGTCAAGCGATGGTGGGGCCGACAAACACAGACACAAAGATACACGCACACATAAATATATATACATATATATATATATATATATACATATATATATATATATAACATATATATATATATATATATATATATATATATAATATATATATATATATATATATATATAATATATATATATATATATATATACATACTATATATATATATATATATATATATATATATATATATATATACATACATATATATATATATATATATATATATATATATATATATATATATATATATATATGCCATATCTCCACTATTGCACGATGTCTTCAACTTTAAACTCCCCTTTCATCATCCGCCATTGCTTCTTTCTCAAGGAATTTTGGCGCTTCTTTACCAAGTTATTTTGGCGCCCCTTCCTCTCACCCTCTTTAATTCTTTCTTTCTCTCTCTCTCTCTCTCTTGGTCATTTCTCGGCCCTCCTCAATCCCCCCTCTCTCTTTCTCTCTCACCTTCTTGCAAACCTACTACTGCTAAGCCATTCCACTGCCGTCTTCCCTACCGAAAAGGTAACCGTTTCCTACGCTGCTGATCAATTGTTTTGTCTCATTTTGTCTCAAAGTCGTATGACGCCCCCGTATCATTCCTGTTTTTATTCGTTACTGTAAATTTTATCTTCGTCTCTTATTTCCCTGTTCGTCTCTGTTGTCACATTCTTTCCTTCTACCAAGCAAATCTAATGCCCATAGCTTAGCTTTTCCTTGGGGCTGGCCCTTTCGGAGCAAATCTCAGAATTAAACAGCCGAAATTTGCCATGATGAATCTGTTTCTCACTGAAGAATGAAGGCTCTGAATTACTGTCCGTTTTTCCGTGTTTGTCAATTCGTGAACTTCACGTTCTTTATATATAAGTTTTATTCTATATATAATATATATATATATATATATATATATATATGTGTGTGTGTGTACATATATATATATATAGATCGTTTGCCACTACACACATTTTTTTCTCTCCTTGTTTTTTATGTACCTTTCTGTAGAAGAGCGTAGGCTCGAAACGTAAAATACTTTTTCTATTCCCGAGCGCTATACTAATACATCTGTTTGTTTTGTACACCATCTGCCTTCGTCTTTTGTCTATTTTCGTAAACTTTCCCTATATATATTTATTATTATATATATATATATATATATATATATATATATATATGCACACACACACATACATTTACACGCACGTATACACACTCAGTCAAGTACACAACCATATAATATACACATATAATGTTTATATGTATGTCTGTCGTCTGTCTGTCTGTATGTATGTATGTATGTCGGTAGGTAGTTGGATTGTTATCATTACACGATGGACAGGCAAACGCTGACACTTATAGGCGTACTCAGATCTATGGTTAATTTCGGTTTTGAATAACATAGATTTTACTAGTGAATATGTGTATACAGATACTTACATGCATAACACACAACACACTGTTACTTCATCTAAACATTAATAAAAATTAATATATATAGGCTCATGCTTTGAGTTCTATCTTTCTTGTTTGCATCACGTGATCTATACATACATTCATACATGCACACATATATACGTACATACATACCACATACTGACATAATACGTACACACACAAACACATATCTGTGTATGTGTGTGTATATATATATATATATATATATATATATATATATATATATATATATATATGCATATATGCAAATGTGTTTACATTATATATATATATATTTCTTTACTGCACACAAGGGGCTAAACACAGAGGGGACAAACAAGGACAGACAAACGAATGAAGTCGATTACATCGACCCCGGTGTGTAACTGGTACTTTATTTATCGACCCCGAAAGGATGAAAGGCAAAGTCGACCTCGGCGGAATTTGAACTCAGAACGTAACGACAAACGAAATACCGCTAAGCATTTCGCCCGGCTTGCTAACGTTTCTGCCACCTCGCCACCTTAACATTATACATATATATATAATGCTGAGACTCCCTTCGGTCATGACTGACCGTGGGATTGCACCTAGAAAGTTACCCTCCCAGGTACAAGTCCGGGCAAGGTTGTTTATGGAAAACCAGCAGTCGCCCAGGCATACCGGCCTCTCTTCTCCACGCCACCAGTGTTGTCCAAGGGAAAGGCAACGGCCGATACAGCTTGGCACCTGTGACGTCGCAACTCATTTCTACAGCTGAGTGAACTAGAGCAACGTGAAATAAAGTGTCTTGCTCAAGAACACAACACGCAGTCCGGTCCGGGAATCGAACTCACGATCGTAAGCTCGACGCTCTATCCACTGCGCCATGCGCCTTCACTATATGTATATAATATACATATATGTATATATATATATTCACATATATACATAGGGAGAGAGAGAGAGAGAGAGAGAGAATGAGAGAAACAGAAAGATACAGATATACATATACAGCCATACAAAGTCTTATACACGTATATAAGCGTGCATTTGTATGTGTGTGTGTATGTATGTAGATAGATAGATAGATAGATAGATAGATAGATAGATAGATAGACAGACAGATAGATAGATAGATAGATAGATAGATAGATAGATAGATAGATAGATAGATAGATACACATATATGAGTGTGGTGTGTAGATATATGTACATACACATACATACACACGCACAAACACACGCACACACACACATATACGCATACACACACACACGCACACACGCATATATATATATATATTATATATATATATATATATATATATATATATATGACAAGATTTAAGGATGACATTAAGTAAGAATCCTAAAAGAACCAATACACATTTGTTTTCATCAAGAGTTATTGGAAAGCCTGCAAGACATGGAATGAAGTAAGTCAACAACAAAGAAAATAGAAATATAGAATTACACTAATGTTTCTGATGAAGACGGAAGTCATGAAAATTGGTGTGTAAGGAGAGATTCGAGACTCTTTGTATCCATTCCATTCGTATACTCGTTTATTTGGAAGGAGTTGTGGAGTGGGGGGGAATTTTTCAAAGAATTATTGTTTTATTTTTCCAGGTTTTTCTACGTAGTTCCATTAAATAAGATACCGTAGGTTAGCAATTTATCACAATTTTGGTTGTTTTGACACGAAACGAAGGAGCGTAAATCGTTAAGAAAATATAAATCATAAAAAGAAAAAAAATATATTACGTGGAAATGAAAGATAAAAAAAAATATGTTGTAATAAGTATATGGGGCATTGAACAGGAATTCGGTATGTGTGTACGTTTATGTAAATGTATACGAGGTGCGTTCAAAAAGTATCCTACTTTATTTTTCCCGCCGAAACTAATGCCACATGAGCAAAATCCTTTGGTTAGGAGGTGACGCCACCCCTCCTGTACATGCGATAAAATTTTCGCAAAAGTAGGCGGAATCAGTTTCTGGATGTTATGCCTAAAGACGTGTTGTACGCACACGTCGGGTTTTCGTTTTGACTCAAGATGACCGAACAAAGCAAGCAGAGATATTGCATCAAGTTTTACAAAAACGCTTGATGATTCTCATGTTCAAGTCATCCAGAAGATGATGATATCATGGGCAAAACACAGATCAAGGAGTGGTACAATCCCGTTCAAACATGGCTGCACCACTGTAGAGAGCGAGGCACGCTCAGGTAGGCCATCCACAAACCGGAACGAGGAGCCAATTTAGAAGGTGCGGCGAATAGTCATGGAAGACTGTTGTGTAACAAAACTGAAAATTCCTCATGAAGTGGGAATAAACACAAGATCAGTGCTTTCAATTTTAACGGAAAATTTATGCATGAGAAGAGTGTCGGAGAAATTCTTCCCCAGGGTGTTGGAGGAGCAGCATAAGAAACTCTGCATGGAAATCGCTCAGAACATGCTGAACTGTATAAACTGTATAAACATGCTGAACTGTATAAACGACCCAGAATTCATGAAGACTATCATCACTGGTGATGTGACATGAGTTTATTCTCGATGCGTTCGGTCATTTAACTTATAAATGAAAATCAGACGAGTGTGCACTACACGTCTGTACTCTAGGCGTAACAGCCAGGAACTGGCACGTCATCCCGGCGCAAAAGTTTTCACGCATGCGCAACAAAGAATTTTTCTCGCGAAGCATGAGCACTCGTGTATAAGCATATGGATATTTATATATTTACAGAACAAACATACAAAGAGTACAAAAATGCAGAAAACTAAGGGGAGAAGGCATAGTGTTTCAGGACCGGCAGCTGTTTCTGAAGGCCCGGAATTACGTAATAGTTGTAATATCGATGGATGGAGTGTGCAAGAGCTGAAGGATATGCAACCAGTAAACAATTTCCGTAAAGCCAACCTCCATCATCAGGGTGGAAAGATTGGCAACTATTTTGTGATGGTGATAAGGATGATGATGATGACAATGATGATGGTGGTGGTAGTGACAGTGGAGGTGGTGGTGGTGGTTGTGGTGATTATGATGATGATGATGATGATGATGATGGAGGGGAAAAGGATGTTGTTCTTATAGCCCCAGGTCAACTCTGACCAAAAACAATCCGGCTGTGACCATTTTGTATCTTCAGACCTAATTTGAATTACATTATCTGCTGTGTTCTCCCTATTTTCAAGAGAGTAGGGTTTGATTTGAGGACAATGAGGCTGCTATTTCTCTTCGATGCCCCAAACTCGATAGGTCATTCGGCTCAATGAACATAATGATGATGATGTTGACAAGAACAGTGATGATGACAATGATGACAATGATGATGAGGAGGAGGAGGAGGACGAGGACGAGGACGAGGAGGAAGACGACGACGACGGCAGCGGCGGCGGCAGCGGCGGCGGCAGTGGTTGTGGTGGTGGTGGTGGTGGTGGTGGTGGTGGTGGTGGTGTTGGTGTCGATGATGACGATGATGACAACGACGACGTTGACGATGATAGCAGTGTGTTGATGGTGATGCTGTCCTTACTACTATCCTTTTTATATGGTTGCTATTTAAATGACCATATCTACATGTATGTATGTTTAGACACACATACACACAGTTATACACACAAGCATACACGCACACAAACAACATTTAAGATGTGTCCACTGCCATCTGTCTTTAATCTTTTAACCTTTGTTATATTTTGTTCTCATGCGTTTTTTCCTTCTTTCTTAATTGCTTGCTTGACTTGACTTGGCCTCTCTTCTGTCCTTGTTCCAAATGACCTACTCGACTTGAGACGATGCTAAAGAGATCAGCCAGGTGTTCATAAGATCGTAATATTTAGCCTTTATTGTTTGTTGGAAGGCTTTCTATTTTTGTTTTTGTTTTTCGTTTTTTTTTTTATTCTGCGTTATATTTGTTTCATTGCTAGAATCAGATGGATCGACAGGGAAAAAAACCTACCCAAATAATAATAATAACAACAACAATGATAATAGCTACAACAAAGCAACTCAGAGCTTCAGTTCTGGAATGGGCGAGTAAAGCAGATTTTTCTAACTCATTCAGGCATACGTCCGACTTGTCTTCATTATTAGGATGAACAAGCACGACCCTCTGGACTTGAAATGACCAGCAGCAGAAGAAATAAACAAAATATACCGGACTATCGTTCCTCAACCACTCACAAAACCTCCGCACCTACATACATACATACACACATACATACATACATACATACATACATACATACATACATACATACATACATACATACATACATAGGAGTACTCCGTCGGTTGCGACGATGAGGGTCCCAGTTGATACGATCAACTGAACAGCTTGCTCGTGAAGTTAACGTGCAAGTGGCTGGGTACTCCACAAACACGTGTACCCTTAACGTAGTTCTCGGGGAGATTCAGCGTGACACAGAGTGTGACAAGGCCGGCCCTTTGAAATACAGGTACTACTCATTTTTGCCAGCTGAGTGGACTGGAGTAACGTGAAATAAAGTGTCTTGCTCAAGGACACAACGCGCCGCCGGGATTTGAACTCACAACCTTACGATCATGAGCCGAAAGCCCCTAACCACTAAACCACGTTGAATCAGAGGGCGGGGTTCTATAAAGTTTCCACTGACCCAGTATTACTTACAACGTGTAGGGCGAGCTAGGCTTTAAATGATAATATTCTTCCACGTTACCACGCTTTAGCATCGAACCCGGGATTCGTAGTTACAAAGGTAATTTCGCAACCACTCGGCCATAGTGCACTCCCCTCTGTCTGTCTGTCTCTCTCTGCCTCTGTCTCTCTCTCTGTCTCTCTCTCTCTCTCTCTCTCTCTCTCTCTCTCTCTCTCTCTCTCACACTCTCACTCTATCTATCTATCTCATACACTCCGTGTGTGTGTGTACCTTACGTGTAAGCATCGTTGAAATTGGCGATTATAGCTAGAACAAATAATGAAAGTCATTCTATCTCTTGCTCTAATACAAACATTTTGTTTACATTTGCTCACGTCCCGTTCCTGGCAATTAGAGCACTGCTCACATATCTGAGACGTGCATCTAAAAGGAGGCCATTCAACTCTATTGCAGATATTCACTCACCAACAGACGACAATAGATACACTTTGTATTCTTTCTGATTCTTCTACTGTTTCTACACCATTGTCTACTGCTCTAAACTAGCTTTACTGCGAACCCTATCTCCATTCAGACTTCTCCGACGTTCTTCTTTCTCCTCCTCCTTTCGTTATTCTTGCTGTGTCTCCTTCCACTTGATCCCAAACTGAACACTAAATTTTTTTCTCTTCACAACTTCACCCCACTAGAATTTCTTTCGGTTGTTCAAAATGTCCCAGCCGTCTGGGAAAATCTTTAATAGTTTTAGGCAGTGGCTCTGTCTTTGAATCAGCAGGTGGTTTTCAGTATTTCTAACATTGTGACATACTATACCTTTTGGTAATCATATTTTTATACAACAAAATTATGGATAACAAGCTTTCGAAGACGTTATAAAGTCTGAAATTATTTATTTATTTATTTATTTTTCTATTTCAGTGTATTTAGATACTGCTTGAGAAATACTGGGCGAAGCGCACGCATTTAGGCATCCAATGTGATAAATAGAATTGTTTTCGATATTAGGTTCTTTTTTTTTTTTCCTTACTTTAAAGAAGCCATTGCATATAAGATATTTTCAGTTCATGTATCACCGATCTTTACTTCTGTGTCTATTCCCATGCGGCCTATAAAATATGTATGAAGCATTTACTAGAATCTGTGCTATCGCCTAATGTGTGATACTGTATAAATGTTAAACCAGTTTTCATATTTACCAATCGCTAAATATAACAGCAATAACATAGTTACTTACTTATATAACATTTGTATAGATACTTATATAATATTTGGCCTGTGAGCCAAACACAGCGCTATATGCAACATTATAGCTTGTATAAACAATCTAGCGTCCAACGAGTTATAAATCGAACGAACTTTAATGATAACTTCTCTCAGAAGTATAAAACGAATGTAAAAATTTTTGTTAAAATGGATTACCGGTCAAGAATATCTTTGAAGAAATATATGTAGACTGATGATCTCTTGCTTTATGGCTAGTGTACAATTTAATTGAATCCAATATTCTGATAAGTTCCGTATACTTTATTCTTTTATCGCATCCAGAGAATAAGATAAAAGAACAAAGAATTACAGTGTGCTAAATTGATAAGTTAATCGTGCACATTACCAGACCGAAAGTTTGAGGTTCGTTTCCTGTGCTGTATCCACAATAATGATTCACTGCCAACACGTACTCTATCTTTTTGAGAATTTTACTCTGAACTGCTTAATATTAAAACTTATGTCAGTATATGAGGACGACGTCACGGCCGTGATGTACAACACTTTTTATTTCATATATTCGTAGTGGGTGGCTGAACTAACAAGTGAGTTGTTCTCCTACTTAAGTAAGGTGGTTGCCATGAAAGTGAATGTGTTACTAAGCGAGGGTGATAGACAGGAATTTTTTCGGTTACATCGTATGCATATCAATATCACAAAATCCTTTGTGAGGGTCTATAAAATAACGCACCAATCAAGTGCGAGAGATCTATTTAATCGATTAAATCATACCCAGAATTATATGGCCTTATACCTCTGTGCGACATTATCATTATTGTGATATAAGAAATTGTAATTATTTGTTTTCTTTCTCACGCTTTTTCAGGATGATCATCATCAGTATCATCTTTTTCTTTTTCCCAGTAAGTAGTATGAACATTATGTAACTGACGGATGATTCGTTAATTGCAATACTAAATCCTAATTGTCCTTGCAATACTGAATCCTAATTTAGATATAAATATTTCTGGGAACCATTATGGCTAGTTCGTCGTGGTGACTCCTTTCAACAACCCAGCTGGTTGTAAATTATGGATGTACTGCTTTAGCGCATTGCCCGAAAAGAACAGTTCTACAATTTATAACACAACACAGAACTAAACTCAAAACAAGAACACACTCGAAAGTAATTTGTTAACAAAGATACTTATATGACAGAACAGATAACATCAAGTCAGACAGCGTGAAGGTTTTAGGAATTAACCTTCGGTGACGAAAGAGATTACAATAAAGATCATAGGTGCCTCTACGGATTACTAAATCTGTCTGGTGTACCTGAAACAGTCCCTGAAGTGGGGTTGCTAGAGAGTTTTCTTAAATCATTTTAGAAGACGAAAGACAATGCCTGATGTTTTATAGGTGCGGGTCCTCTTTTATATTGTTTGTGTATTATATACATATATATATATATATATTTGTCGCCACTCAAGTAGGTCTTTTAAGTTGAATCGTAGTGCTAACAAGTAAAATCTTGAGATATTGCTAGACATGTAATGTATGGGGGATGACCCGGCTACTGAATCCACTTTAAACACTCTATTGACGGGTCGTAGGGATCAATGAAGATAGGTTAAAGAGTTCATCTGAATACAGGGATTTCGAAACGCATAACCATAAGCATAAAAAATAATAAATAAAAAAATGTATTGCTAGTTAACCCTAAAGCCTGTTTCACAAATCTCACAACTAACTTCGCAAAATGCATCACCACCACCTTCACCGACCCCATTACCACCATCAGCGCCACCACCATCAACACTACCACTATCACGCCACCATTCTGATTATTAGCTTACTACATACTTCAGTACAGTTAACCTTTACGTCACTACTTATCAGATTAAATAGCACTCCACGACGCATTCCAGTAACTCCAATTTGATGTCGTTTATATTCATAGGTGAATAGGTTTGTTCCTTTTAATCGACTAAGTATATTACTGCTATTTGAAGTTTTTGTTGATCTCTCGAGAGATTATTTATTACTTCGTTTCTATATCAAGCCTTAACGTTTTTTTATGAAATTTTGCCCGTTCTTAGAGTTATTTCTCAAAGCATCCAGACAAGAATAGAAATCCAATACAGGGTAACTAAGGGGAAGGTGGCGATTCTGCCAGTTCGCCGCCTTGATAACGACATATAAAAATTAAAAAAGTAAATGTAGCGATAAACAATACACACGTGATTACAATACAGACGTGAATTCAGCAATAATACTATATCTATACATATAAAGCTGAAGTTGTCCGTGTGTGTGACAGGTTTGGTAGCCTTCAACTAACACTATCTCCTCCGAGACCCTGCGGCGCAAGTTGATCAAAATTAAGAGTATGATAGAAGAAGGCTTGCTCTTCATTCCGTAGAAGAAAAAATTCAAATCGGACCATGTTAACACCAAAAATTATTTACATCAAAAAGGTGCTTTTTTTTCTATGAAAATCCCTATTTTTTTACGATTTTTTGACTGCTGTGTCGCCATTTTTTGGTGTATTTCAACCAGAAAAATGTTCACTTAAAGAGAATAACAAGCTACGTAATGCAAAATTTTTATTTTTTAAAAAAGATTGAAACTATGTCAAAACTTTGTTAACGCGACATCAAAGTCTGCCGTTTTAAGCGCAACTAAAAAACAAACAAACCCGAGCAACGCCGGGCTATACTGCTAGTTTATAATATAGCAAGGCAAGACTGATTGCCCAGTATTTGTTTGGTATTTATTTTGTCGGTCTCGGAAAGCTCCCGGTCAGATTTAACCCTTCAGCATTCAAACTACTCTGTCAAATGTAATACCTGTCATTTATTCACTTTGTTTTGAAATAATCATGCATAATCTAGTAGTTTCAAGATTGCAATGATGCGATTACTTAATTTTAGAAAGACATTGTAAGGTAGGCGTGAGAGACGAGATCTAGAAAATTTGAACATAAACAAGGTAGAATATTTTGGCCAACTATGGCTGGTTTAAATCCTAGAGAGTTAAATCAGAACAAAAGCTCGTAACTAAATACGAATATTGCATAACAGCTCTCCTTCCGTTCCTTTGATTCTGTCATCTGCTCTCTTATTTATCTGTGATAGTATTCTGCTGGTTGCTGCATTGGTGTGTTCTGGTGCTGCGCACTTAGCGACTATAGAACGAAGTAATACCTATTCCCCACTAAATTACACTTTACTATTTTAAAAAATGAAGAACACGTTGGACAATGTATTTATCCATATATATATATATAGGAGATAGGGGTACGTTACGCCGCAATAATATATGTATAGAAATTAAATATAAAATATAAATTACAAAGCGGGACAAGAACGCAAAAACACACAAAGAGACGACACAAAAAAAAAAACAGACGGGTCACTCGAAGCCTCTAATCTTCAGTCGGGAACCGGATCATCTTAGCAATTTCGGCTGTTTAATCTCGATATCGCTCCGAACCGGCCAGCCCCAAGGAAAAACTAAGCCACAGGCATTAGATTTCTTGGAAAGAGGATCGAATGTATACGAAACAAAGACAGGATGCCACACGAATATAAATACAAGAAACAAAAAATAGAAATAAAAAACAACAATGGTAAACAGGACAAAAACAGCGGGCGTCTTACGACTTTAGACAATTTTTAACTTATCTTGGCTGGCGTATTTTGAAAAATGCCTTTGCGGCAAACGAAAACAAACGTTAACATGGCAGCGGTCAAGCCATATATATATATATATATATATATATATATATATATATATATATATATATATATATATATATATATATACAGCAAAAAATTATACGTCTGTTTCATCATGGCTGGCTTGAGGCTAAACAGCAACAACGATAATAATTGACGTCACTTTATATTCTGCACTCAAATATTCGGGATCGATAAGTTACATGTGCCAGTCAAGTGCTGATTCGATTCGATTGATTACTCTCGTCCTTGCACCAGTAAGAGATCTATGAGAAACCCTTCGTGACTTCCTCGTCAAATGCAATGTGTTTGTCATGAAACTTTCGTCGTGGAATATAACGGTGTTTGTTTTTTCCTTTTTTTTTTCTTTTTTCGTTTTTATTCTCTTCCTTTAGATTTTTTTCGTATGACAATATCTTATCAATAGCTAATTCTGAGAAAGTGATTAAAAGATAGATAGAGAAGATAGAAAATTCGACCCAGTATTTCCCTGATATTTAATTTATATATCCAGGTAGCATGAAAAGAAAGCTTGACTTCCGAAGGATTTGCGCCCGCAGGCCGATATACACGTATGTACAAAATATAATAAATTTTTCAATTATAAAATTTATACAATATTCACAAGCCTATTTGCGACATAGGTCGCGTTTCTACTGCGACTTAAAGCGGTTAGACTCGAACAGAAATCGTCCAGTAATTGCCATTCGAATGAAAATTTTGTTTTCACTATAAAACTCATATTGCTAGGTTTGTATCAACCCCTTGAGATCCAACTACACTCTAGCTGAAAAATATAGAGTATCGCATAAGTAATATAAACGTACTAAATTCAGTGACGGCGTTAATGAAGATGTTACGCGTTAATTTAATGTGTTAAACTTATCTTTATTAATGTATATCGAATTATACATAGATATATACTAGATGTACACAAATATAAGAATTAGAACTTGTGGTCCGCTCGCGGGCCTTTTTCATTGGAAATTTTTGCCCGCCACATTAAAAAGTTTCTCACCCCTTGCTTTAAAATAAAGTAATCTGATTCTATATTGATATAAATGACTTTTAAGATAATGATCTCTAATATCAATAAAGAAACAAATATTGTTAATATTAATACTGTTGTGAAGGCGGCGCGCTGGCACGCTGGGAAAAATGCTTATCGGTGTTTCGTCCGTCAAGATGTTCTCTGAGTTCAAATTTCGCAGAGATCGACTTTGTCTTTGTCGATAAAATAAGTACCAGCTGAACACTAGATTCGATCTGATCGACTTACCCACTCCCACAAAATTGCTGGTCTTGTGCCAAAATTTGAAATCAATATTAATGTTGTTGTCACGTCAGCATAGCTGCCATTGATAATGTGGTTGTTTAATCTCAGGTCAACCTTAGTTTAATTAAGGCAAGCCAGCCGTGACCATCCGAGGAGTTTGTAATAAGGAGTTTGTAATATCTATGTTGTCCAATATGAGATGGCGACGGCGGTGGCGGCGGCGGTGGTGGTGGTGGTGGCGTAGGTTGTATTAGAAATAGCAATAATAATGACTGAAGTGCAGAGATCAGTAATAGTAATTGTAGGCTGTGTTGTTCTTTATTTAGCCTTTGGTCAGACCTAACAGAGCAAGCCTATGAAACCTATTACCAGAGGTATTCTAGCCATAACCATCCTATCTTTTTTTTATGTGTGAAAGAAATTCAGAACATCCTTATCTAACGTATCATTTTCTGAGATCGTATGACGTCGGTCTGAAGTGTATTTAGCATCTATTTCTAGCTGGTCGTCTGACCGCTTCTAGGCTATCATGTTGGTTTGTTATAGACTGGTGTTTGGTAATGGCGGTGATAATGATGGCAGTGGTGGTGAAGATGGTAAAGGTGGTAGCTGAGATAAGTGACGGTGATTGTGGTGGTCGGTTATGGTAAAGAAGGCAATGGTGATGGCGGTGGTGGTAACGGTCGCGGTTGCGGCGGCGGCGGCGGTGCCGGTAAGTGGTAATGGTGGTGAGGTGTATGACATGGCGATGGCGGTTCTGGATGATAGAAGTGAGCTAATGAAATAAGTAGTTCTCGTCATGTGATGGCGACAAACTGGAACAATTTCCGGTGCCTTTAATTTAAACATAACTCACACACATGCATACATGTGCGCATACATTCACAAGATACACGCATGCACATACAAGCTACGGTCTTTATGTGTGTGACCATACACACACACACACACACACACACACACACACACACACACACATGTATGTATGTATGTATGTATGTATGTATGCATATATGTGTGTGCATACATACATACACATATACTTACTGATGCAAATGCGTGTATGTCCATAAGTGTATATAAACATGTGTATATACACCCCCCATATAAAGATATATGTATGAGTATGTGTGTGGGTGTATGAGTGGGAGCATGTATAAATGGATGGATGTATATGCATGCATGTACGTATGTACATGTATGTATATATATATATATATACATACATATTCATGAACATACACTTCTATACACAGTTATACCCGAATATGCGTGTACACACGCGCGCACGCACACACACACACACACACACACACACACACACACACATAAGATTCGTTTCGCTTGCACTTGTTTTATGATGCTATCACTCTCACATTACCTCTCATGTTTCTGGATTCTACAGTTCCACTTTAAAATTGCCTCAACATATGAAGGCGAAGCAGACTAAACTAACAGATCGTCGGATTAAACGCTTATCGCTAGAGTATTTGTTGTCACCATTATTAGAGCGTCAGACAAACTCATCTGCGGTATTTAGTTACGTCCCTTTATATTCTTTATTTCAGTTTCAATGCGGTTTGACTTTGCCTGTCATCTTTTCAGGTATGGATAAAATAAAGTATTACCCGTACACGTGGAATCGATTTGATACTCCTACAAAATGGAATTATTAAAGACAATCCTTAAGACATGGAAAACTTAGATCTAGATTCCGAGATCAAATCTTACTAGATTCGATTTTACATTTCATCCTTATCGACTTTACGTTTCTTCGATGTGGAGCAGGGTGGATGTCAGTCCACACATATTTTCCAGTAATATTGTAGGTGCCGATAATTCGTCAGATTATTGACTATAACGCCTCTGCGAATATTCATAAACATACATGTGTGTGCGTATGTACATATATATATATATATATATGCGTGTATATATATATATATGTAAGACATGGAAAACCTAGATCTAGATTCATCAAAAAATTTCATCAAAAGTGGCAGCATATTAAAATACCTTTAAAAGTTAAAATTATAAGCAACTTATAAACAAGGGCAAAAGAAAAATTATTTCCATGCCAATATGCTGATAACAGACTTTAAATCGTCAATTTCCACATATCATTATACACTCACTATAGATACACGTCGTGCTGAAATCTGGGAAGCTAGCCAACCGATTTTTTTTTTTAAAGTTCGTTATTTCTATATTGAATCAATTTCGGAATTAATCCTATGGATTTTTTCCTCTTCAGTAGAAAATACGATAAGAAATAAATGAAATACTTACACGCACTCATGGAAAAAAGCAGAAGCAAAAGTCATGTGTACACATAAGTACCCCAAATACATCTAAATATAAAATTCTTCAGCTAGCCTCAGGATACGTGTGAACTATTCCAAACCACAGCTAATAGTGGTTACCAGTCTCTAAGTGAATGGTAATAAATCTACTACTAATATAGGATGAAATTTTTTTCAGAAAAAAATTCATCAAAAAAGTGGCAGCATATTAAAATACATTTAATGGTTAAAATTATAAACAACTTATAAACAAGGGCAAAAGAAAAATTATTTCCATGCCAATATGCTGATAAGAGACTTTAAATCGTCAATTAAAAAAAATATTCTGTTATCTAGCTTCCCCGATTTCGGCACGACATGTGTCTATAGTGAGTGTATAATGATATGTGGAAATTGACGATTCAAAACTTTTACCCAGTGCAAAAAAAAAACAAGTCTGTTATCTGACACAGAATGTCATGTACAGTCATAGAAGTAAGCTGCTCTGTAGATGCGAACATCTCCTTCAAAATAAGCGACAAGGAAAATATTTGTGAACAACCATTTCGAGACCTGCAGCTCCTCCATATACCAATAACCACAAGTACACTTGGTTATATTAATAAATACCGTAGTTGTGTTAATAAATATCTAGCTTTGGTAAAGCTAGGATTTTGAAACAAAGAAAGAAACTACCTAGCATGCACTTTCCAGATGCAATCTATAAGAGGAACAGTAAAAATATGCAAGATTTCCTAACGTTCAATATGTGAAAATTATTGCTGTTGATACCCAAATTCCATTTCTGTTAGAAACCAGCTCCCACTTTCTAGAAAGAATTCTTATAAATAAATGAAAAAAATGAAAACGTACACATGTGCATGTAAACTTTTATATACATATATATACATACATTCATTTATACTTTGGAATAAATATGCACTTACATAACATGCATATTTGCATGCATATATGCATACATTCTTACAGACAGACAGCGCTGAATTGAGGCCAGCTTATGTCAGAGCACCATTCAGCAACGGCTCTGTTCCTACTCTTCTATTGTCTAAGTAAAATGTCATAAAAACGTAATACATACTGAATGAGAAATGATAGATTATTAATAGTAGAAAATTCTGTTTATTATTATTAATATTTATAATTATTTTATTTTTATTTTATTATTATTTCGTTATTTATTTTACTATATTGTTATTTATTTTATTTACATATTTATTCATTATTATTATTATCATTATTATTGTTATTAACAAATAATTCAGTTTCTTTGCCACCAAATCTCTTCCAGTTAGACCCGCACAAGTACATTAAATACAACTTGTTATTTTAGTTATTTAACACCAAATAGCATTAAGCAATAGATGCATATTATTTTATTTACTGACTAGTCCACTTATGTAGCCTAATATTTATATCTAAATGTATTGAAAATGAAAATAAAGTCAAACTATGAACAACTACGTTTATTTTAGATATAAATATTTACACGGAGCAGAGTTTGCTTTGAATATGTCGATTGTTTTTCTTCTTTTCGATATTTACACTTTATAAAAGCAGCGAGCTGGCAGAGTTGTAAGCACACTGGACAAAAGTGGTTAACAGCATTTCTTTACGCTCTGGTCGATTTTGCTTTTTATCCTTTCCGGATTGATAAACTAAGTACCAGTTGAATAATGGAGTCGATGCAATCGACTTGTCTCTCGCTTTAAAATTGCTTCCCTTGTTCCAAAATTAGGAAGGATATCTACTTTTATAGCACACAAACTGAAAATATATACGCGTGCACTCAAATATGGGATCGTTTCGGTTTGAACGGCAGTTTTTTCTAGCGGTGTCATATGAAATTGTCACCCATAATTATGACCCTAGTATCGATCTATTGCACTTCAATCTGTTTTAGGGTTAGGGGTGGGGGGAAAGGTATCTTTTTTTCTTCACAAATGTAAATAAACCCAATCTGTTTCTTAAACGAGGGACATATTCATACGGCACAGAATGTTTTTATTTTACCTCAATGGACATCATTGATTGGTTGAAATTGCAGAAATTGAAGAAAAACAACAACAAATATCTTACAAACTGTAGAATTTTCTTAATAAAGCCAAAAGAAAAAGATGTTTTATAAACACATTCTACCAGTATACGAAGTTTAAAATTTTTTAGTTACCTAGAAATTATGTTAAAAACTGCCGTTCAAACCGAAAAGATCCCAAATACGAATATAACAATCGTGAGAGAGATTTATTAGCATTTATCACTTTTTGTGAAGGCACGTAGCCTAGTGGTCAGGGTGTTGCACTCACGATCATCAGGTAGTGGGTTCGATTCGAGCAAAACAAGTTTCAATTTCAGGTCGCAATAATGCTGTGTGCAGACTGGCATGTCAAGGAATAGAGCCAACGTTTCCTCAGCGTGCCGTAAAAGGCGAATACATGAGATTGAGGTAGGATTTGCTCTCCGACTTCTTAAAACCCTCACCAGCAACGATAATTCAAACAGACACATGGGCTGGAGGGTTGTCGCCTGAGTGGTACAGAAGCGTCTTCCGCCAGGAGTGATAGGGAATCACTAACAAATGGTGGATGCAGTGATGCGCTGTTACAGCACATACCCCCATAGTACTACAACTCTATGCATGACACGAAATATATAAGTTCGCATTTATTATAAGAATAATATTTATTATAAGAGGTGTTTATTATAAGAATAATAACAAAGGCAGCGGGGAAAATGTTAATTTTTAACACTTTTTCATAAAAATTATAATTTCTCATTTGCATAACGATTATTCCAGCCTTAAGAAAAACTCTGTGATGCACCTTGTTCCTTTGTCCTAAACACAAGCTTTTATCGTTTAATGGTTAATCTCTGCTTGTCTGCATGCACACATACTAACATACATGGTGGAAGTCAACTCGTGGCCGATTAAAACCACTTTTTAAATTCAATGGATAGTGCAAACTGACGAGAGTCTAAGAAATTCCTGTGTGTGAATCTATTTTGAGAGGATAGAATGATGCAGAGAACTGAATCCACTTTTCAGCGGGATCAGCTATAACACGTGTGACATAAAAGAGGTTGAGACAACCAAAATCAACTGCAGTTCAAGTTCTTTTTTTCCTTTTTATGAGCTCAAGTTCTCCTAGGAGGAAGTTCTTACGAAATCTAAGAGTCCTTCCCTCCAACTAATTAACCCATAGCTGGGACCCTAACAGGTGCCACTACTTCGGGTCACTGCAGTCCTGGAAACAACAGTGACTCAAAACTCTGAAACTCCCGAGCCAGAGTACCAGCACTGGATACAGCTTAAAGTCATATCCAGGAAAATTCACGCATACACACATAATAACTGATACCTGTCGCCCGATATTCCATGTGCAGTGAGAAAAACTAAACAAAGTTAACTCATTTCCAACCAGATCTCTCACCAAATGCATTTACAATAAACCAAATATCACAATGTAAGAGAGACGACAAAAGACATCTGTTTTGTGAAATAGGATTGTCTTTAAGATGTTGTCCATTTTCGGGGATAAGGAGATCATTTATGAGCAGTTATTGCGAAACCAATGAAAAATAAAATGAAATAAAGACAAATGAAATTCATTCTTATTAAACCCAAACTGTTCACTTTATCGAATTAATTATTTAATCATTTATTCGCTATTTATTTATTCATATATCCATTGCCTTCTTATTTTGTTTCTTTTCTTTACTGTCCTATCCAACCTCCTGCACCGTATCTCCTTTCTTTCTTTCAACTGCCTTTTTGTTCCAATATGATCCGATGCGACCCTATAGCGACCTGACGCTATCAACATGATCCAACTCGACCCGAACTTATCAACTCGCCACGGCTCGACGCTGTCAGGTAAGAACCAACCGATCCACCACAACACCCACCCTAAAATTCACATCCCTCATCCACTTCGGAAACGTGCCATCCAGCTCTGACCCTCCTTTTCAGGGTTATTGACAGCGCCGCCGCTACAGCGGAAGGCCTTAGAACGGCTGGTATCAACTATCATTATTTGTCAGCAGTTAAGCAGTTAAGTAACAAAGAAAACTCCCTCACACACGTTCTCATACACCTACTGTTTCAGCTAATCTAACGAGGGAATCTCTGCCTAGTCGCTAATGTCTGCTAGAAATAACAAATATCACCAGAAATCACAACCTACAGTCTTAAAAAGAGGAAAGACACATTGAACAACGTATTCGTCGTTTTAGCATAGGTTTGCTTAATCAAACTGACCAAGGTTTAAACAACTCATTATTCTCATCGCTACCTTCTCCAAGTCTCCATCTTATACATTTTGGCTTCAGTTCATACAGAGCTGTTGCTGCTGCTACTTCTACCGATGCTGATATAGCCTTTATT
The DNA here is from genome assembly GCF_006345805.1 of Octopus sinensis. Lineage (NCBI taxonomy): Eukaryota > Metazoa > Mollusca > Cephalopoda > Octopoda > Octopodidae > Octopus > Octopus sinensis. Next base: position 75,369,920 of record NC_042999.1, on the reverse strand, counting down.
TGCGAACGGCTGACTTCTTGCACATATAGGTGATAGTAGTAGGGGTTGTGGTGGTGGTGGTGGTGGCGGCGTATTGTATTCAATGGCGACGAGGAGTTGAATGCAGTTAAATGGAGGCTGGCAGTGGCTCGTTGTTGTTATTGACGGTGGTAGTGTCGGTGGGGGAGTACTTGGCAGTGATGATCGTGGTCGTGGATAGGTGGATGTTGGTGAACGGTCGATGGCATGAAGGGGAGGAGCCTTTTACGCTAGGATGACAGTATCAGCGATGACAGCCCCTATTAAGCGATAATTGCTAAACGATAGCAAACCGAATGTGCGTGCGTGCGCGCATTTGTGTGCGTGTATGCGGCTATCTAAATGCATACGTTTGTCATACACATATATACATATACATACATACATACATACATACATACATACATACATATACACACACATATATATATATATATATATAGAGAGAGAGAGAGACAGAGACAGAGACAGAGATGGAGAGAGAGACAGACAGACAGTGAGTGAGGGAAATGTGTGTATACTTGTATATATGCATGTGTGTATATATATATACATATATATATATATATATATACATACATATATACATGTACATATATATATATACATATACACATACACACACACACACATACACATCTATACATTTTGTAAAAATTTCTCTCGCGCATACACATATATACATATATATATGTGTGTGTGTGTGTGCGCGCGCGTGTATGTGCGAATTCATCTGCATGCATATTTATGTAGACACATACACGGTACTCTTTCTCGCAGATTGATAGCCATTGTGACGTCACCGGATTAAGGCGTAGGTACGTAGCTAAGTGAAAAGAATGAGAAAGAAATGAAGAAAGGTGTAAAGAGGTGAAAGAGACAGACAGGGAAAGAGAGAGAGAGAGAGAGCGAATAAGAAGTGTCGGGCATCGCTAGCAGGTGGTCCCCGTCAAAAGCATTAGGTGGGTGGAGACGGTGGCGGTAGAAGGTATGAGGGTGGTGTTAGAAGATCTCAATTGTCGGTAGGGGCAAGTGAAATTAGGCCCGCGTGGACGAGAAGCAAGAGGGAGGTAGCTAGCTGTCATATAGTGGCAAAAGTCATATATATATATACATATATATATATATATATATATATATATATATATATATATATATACATGTGTGTGTGTGTTGAGTATTTGCGTGTTTGCTTACGTATGTGTCCCCGCCTGTCTGTCTATCTGTGCATGTGTGATGTGTGAGTGTCAATTTCTGAACATTAGATGAGAACAACTAGGCATTGTCGCCAATACAATTGCATGTCTACTTACCTTTTGTCTCCTAATTTCTTCGGCTTCTCGCCTCCTTCTTTTCCTCCCATCTCCTCCTCCTACTTAACACCAAACAACACCATCATCAATATCGCTTCCATCTCGCTCACCTATTTTCCTCCTCCTCCTCCTACTACTACTACTACTACTACTACTACTACTCTTTGTCTTCTTCCCCCTCCACCTCTTCCTCCTCTCCTTCTCACTTTCCCTAACTGTTAAACGTCTCAAGCCCGAAAACGCTTAAGTAGCCTAAAGAGGAGCACCAGATTAGATTGAGTCAGAGAAGAGCTTCTTAAAATCAACTGTTTATGTGGTTTGACCGCACGTCTTCGTAATCTCACCACATCTCACACTTTGTCCATCCATCTGCTACACACAGACACTTCGCATATCGCTATTATCCCCTCAAGAGTAAATTTGCCTTTTATCTTTTCGGGCTCGATAAAATAAAAGTACTGGGTCGATTTAATTGACTTGTACCTCCCCTCAGAGTTACTAACCTTGTGCAAAAGTTATTAGGATGAATGTACCTACTCTAATCAACCGACTGTAAATTGAAGTACAATTGTTGGGCGAGGACTTGTGCCCCTGGTGTTTAGGATGATCTGGCCCTCGACAGAGATTCTCCTGTATCAGGAGGACTGCATCATAGATGTACTCATATATATCCTATGCTATGTATACTTTTATCTCGTTTCACTTGCCTCTCCCTTTCTTCTCATTTTTATGTAAACCTCACACAAATTTTGACCTCTCCCTGTAATGTCCTCATCATCTGATGTTCCCTGTAGCACATAAGATAAATTATTATTATTATTATTATTATTATTATTATTATTATTATTATTATCATCATCATTATTATTATTATTATTAGTAGTAGTAGTAGTAGTAGTAGTAGTAGTAGTAGTAGTAGTAGTAGTAGTAGTAGTAGTAGTAGTAGTAGTATCATAGAGTGAGAAGGCAGTGCATGCCGTCAAAGTGACACCGGAGCACAAATATACGAAGCCCAGTATACCCATCATGATTTCCAGTCTGATAAGTATACACCAGGTACATGCATCACAACCATATGTGCGCGACAAGATGATCTCATATCAAGATAAACAGCGCATTACATCGCAGGTTGGCCCCAGTTAGAATTTTATTCAGGTCCAGTAGATCATCCTGCTCACAAGATCCCTGAATAAGAGTT
>NC_042999.1:75352391-75362391 GCF_006345805.1 Octopus sinensis | reverse complement strand
ATTCATACTTTAACAAGCAGAAGTAATGAAAACGTTAATTTTGAAAGCAAAAACAAACAATTGCAATCCTCGTTTGCGTACATTGAGAGCAGGGAGAAAATACTTCACAAGAGTCTGCTCTCCCCGCCATTATTTTTTTCTTTTTCTCATAAATCTTCAGGTTATCCACAAAGAAATTATGGTTTACATTAATATCTATAGCAGTAGCAAACTCCAACAAATAGTAATTTGATTTTTACTGCAGGAATGATAATGAATTTAATCCCAAAATGACCAGATTTGTAGAAAGATTGTCTCCTTATAATATTTCCTTGAAATATAAGATTGGAGACGACCGTTTCGCACTCATTTGTAATTGTGAGAATTGTTGCCTAGGTCTTTACGAGCTTCACAATAGCAGCAACTAAGTTAACTGGTATTTTTGCCAAGTGTAGACACTTCAGCAGCAACAGTGACGAATAGAGTCCATTGCTTTCCTATAATCAATCCATACAGTTGTAAGACTTCTACAGCGTTTATTACTTCAGACGATATGGCTTTGTTTATCAAAAGTTATTCAGCACATCCCCACATTCCCTTTTTCCACCTGCTTGCACATCAGTCACTATGTTGTTGGACTCACAGTGATCCTGGAGGATCATATATATATGTATGTATGTATGTATGTATGTATGTATGTATGTATGTATGTATGTATGTATGTATGTATGTATGTATACGTGCATGTATGCATGTATGTATGTATGTATGTATGTATGTATGTATGTATGTATGATGTATGTACATATGCATGTATGTATATATGCATGTATGTATGCATGTATGTATGTATGCATGTATGTATGTATAATTTTTCCTTGAGTTTAATTTAAATTCTTGAGAGTTCAAGCCGGCTGCTAACAAAGTGACATGACTTTTGTGAGTTAAGAGCGCTTCCGGTGTTTGTAAATACATGGCTGAGTTGGTGCGTTGGTTAAACCATCGATGCATACATCCAAGTGTGTGCATTTATTCACATAAGAATCTCAGATCGAGAATTTTTCAAATGTCCTACAAATCTTCACCGTGCCACTAATAAATTGAATTTGGAGAATTGCGTCAGTTTATTTTTGCTCTTTTTCTGTGAAACCTAACGTTTCTAGGTTTTGTGTAAATCAGTTGATACATAACCTAATGCACTTATGATGATAGGTACAAATAAGAATTCATGGTCAAAGTACAAGAGCTTTAAGCTCCGCAATAATTCGCCATAATCCGCAATAATTAATTCGCCATAAATGTTCGCTGGACTTGGTTGTATCCGCTGTATACATACATGTATGGATGTATGTCTGTATGTATGTATGTATGTATGCATGCCTGCATGTGTGTATGCACACGCATACACACACGCACACACACACCACCGCCACCACCACAAAAGCCAAGACTGTGTCATCAATTGTCTTCGACGCGAAACTAATCTGTATTCTTGCGTATGTATTGTGCAAATATATATATTTGTTTATGTCATTAAATATTTCTGTTTAATCACTATTGTACAGGTTTAATACATGTCTGTCGACATGCATTATTAATGAACGACGTGCAACAACGCATCATTAAATATAATCTTTATATAATGTTTGGTTATAATATAATTATATAATCTTTATATAATCTTTATATAATGTTTGGTGTTACTTTGACTAGATTCACAATTTGTGACAAAATATGATAAAACTTTCTTTCCTAGCGAATGAATTTACGTTATTCGCGGACATCACATTCTTAAGTAAATTAACTTTGTTGCCATAAAGTGTCCTCCGTGTAGTTTTATCTTATATGTGTAATATTTGATTTTGTTTATGTATTCTTAAACTCGGAAAGAGATCTGGAAATAAAAACTGTATTATATATATTCGTAAAGTTAGAAAGTTGGTTTTGAAATAAGAAATGAAATTTATTATATTCTCAGATGCAGAAATAGCGGTAGAAATAGTGGTGTATTACGGGTAGTTTGATTATTACATGTTTTTATAATTCTCTGAAAGATTCGCTTGTCTAAAATGTTTGAAACGCTATCGATTTAAATTATGTGAGAATATATATATATATATATATATATATATATATATATATATATATATATATATATATATATTTATAGAGAGAGAGAGAGTGAAAGAGAGAGAGAGAGAGAGACAGACAGACAGACAGACACAGACAGACATATATCATACGCACACATATATGTACATATGTATGTATGTATGTATGTATGTATGTATCTAGGTATGTATGTATGTATGTGTTCTTAAACTTAGAACGAGGTTTAGAAATAAAAGTGCATTTTATTTACTTTTAAACTTGGAAAGTTAGTGCGGAAATAATAAATGTAATTTATGTATTCTTAAATTTAAGAAATTTTACCAGAAAGAACTGTATTTTATATGACAATTGCTTTATGTTTTCTTAAACTTAGATATATTTGTGGAAGTAACTGCATTATATAACAAAAAAATGTATTCTATATTGCTAATCTGTGAACAGAAATACATTAAGACTACTGCAGCCGTATATGATTATTATGCTTTTATAATTCTTTCAAAGATATGCTTGCCTAAAATGTCTGGCGTACTATTTTTATATGTATATATATATATATATGTGTGTGTGTGTGTGTGTGTGTGTATGTGTGTGTGTGTGTGTGTGTGTGTGTATGTATGTATGTATGTACATATATACATATATACATATATGTATATGTATGTATATGTATATATATATATATCAATAATTAATCTCTGAACGAGGTATAAACAGTAGCTGCACGACATCATGAAGTATATTTGCCACTTAAATGTGGCTACCCCTAAGGGTGGATGCTGCTGTAGCTTGTAGGCCCTGGAGCTACGAGCTACAGTAGCATCCACCCTTAGGGGTAGCCATATTTAAGTGGCAAATATACTTCACGATATATATATATAAAATGTATGTATGTATGTATGTGAAGGGAAAGCACTGCGTGTGTGTTCCTGTGGGTAAGAATCTCTAAAGATACCATTGAAATTCCATTTATTACTTTTAGTGAAACTCACACATATCTGCAAAATTTCAGTTAACCTGATATTGAACCAGTTTGTAGTTTGAAAGCATCCACTATAAAGACAGGTGTGTAGGATGAAAAACTGAATTGTATTTTGTGAAAATATATGAAAATAATTTCGTCTTCGCTATTCAGGACACTGGCAAGTAAAATCAGAATCAATACTTTACGAGCATACATAAGTTGCACAGTCTGCTTTTCTTTTGAGACATGTGGCTTTTTCTATCATGTTCTACTTTATGGTCGCATCTTCTACTCTATATCTTTAGAATTCCTTATATATTATGAGAGTGACGTAGGGTTGCTTTTGTTCTTGGATTTAAAGAAATGAATATGTTGTGTATATCGGGTTTTCAAAGTGTTTTCTGTTAAACCTATATACAAGGTATTTCAGCTGCATTTCTTTTCAGTTCCATACACCAGTACCAACAACAGGCATTTTCCAGTTGGATTTAGGCTGTTACGATTCTGCAGTGTTGTTAGATTTTTTATTGTAAGCTTATGCTGCTACACAGATATTATTTAGGTATCTGTTCATATTAGACGTACCTCAGTGTTTTTTACTCTGTCATACTATAAAGTGTCATACTATATCATCATCCTCTTTGGAGTGTGGTATAGGTATTCTATATATATCTCAGCTTGTATTTGAAACCTCTTCTTACTAAGGTCATGTTTTAATGTATGGAAATTTTGAGACATTTGCTTATTTGATGTACTATTTGATAGATACACAGATAGTGGTTTTTAGCCCTTAATATACACATGTATTAGAATTTTCTCTGATTTTTCAGATTTTTGTATGCTAGGCTACTGGTTTTAAATTGATATTAATTAAATTAATATTCGATTTATCTCCCTCATTATTTAAATGATACACAGATAGATAGATAGATAGATAGATAGATAGATAGATAGATAGATAGATAGATAGATAGATAGATAGATAGATAGATAGATAGATAGATAGATAGATAGATAGATAGATAGATAGATAGATGGATCATACATGCATACATACATACATAGTTTAAAATATTTAAGTTTTCTTGTAAATACTAGGTTCACATCATAACTTACCCTGATTACTGTTTTTCTGAGTTTGTCTATTTCATTTACTTTCATGTTATGGGATACAGTATGAGTGTCATTTCCGTATAATTGTATACTGGAGCATAATACTCTACTTTTAGCATGTCTACGCTGCTAAATCTGAGATTTACGCTTCACCGTAGCTACTTCAATACATTCATACCCTTATATGTATACACACATATATATATGTTCGTGCGTGTGTATGTGTGTGTATGTGTTATATATATATATATATATATATATATATATATATATATATATATATACTGGACCTTCGTATCTAGTCTGCAAGGCAAGTATTACGTTGAACTTGACTGGTAGTAAAACAAATTTATATGACAGACGAAAATGAACGGAAAACTGTAAAAATAAAAGAGGAAGCTTAATGTCTAATTTCCTTTATTTCTTTAATATCTTGATTTTCCTTCAGACTTGTGTTGTTTTCATTACGCTTTCTGTTGTCTTTTGTTTCTTATGTTGTTAGTAAGTACAAGATAAAATGCGTAGAGATACCATTAGAACTCTAATTTCAAAAAGATATATGAAAGAGATATGCAAATGGGTTTATTAAGTAATATATCTTTTCTTGTTATGATCAATTTTTAAAAGAAATGAAAGACAAACAAGAAACGTCGATGCATGAACAAAGAATAATAATTAGTAACGTAAATCTATTTCAAGTTTAATAAGCCTTATTCTTATTTTAATTTTCGACCTTTTTCTATTTATATTCATTTTATTGCATTTATATTTACACCTCATGTCATCATTACCGGTACCATTATCGTTGTTGTCGGTGTTGTTCTGAATTACCAAGCACCAATACTCTTTGCAGCGCTGCTATTATGATCATGATAAAAAAATTATCATACTCCTCCTTTTCCTCCACTTTTTCCTCTTTCTCTGCCTCATAATCATCACCATCAACATTATCATCATTATTATCATCATCGGTAAAAATATTCTTGTCGTGAACTGGAGTCAAATTATTTGGCTATAAATATCTCCCCAAATTTAAGGCATTTTACCTATGTTTAAATTCATTATTATTCGCTTGATGGAAAATCAGTCCCTGCATTTTCTGGTGTTATGTATGCATAGTAACGTCTGGAAGTTTAAATGACATTTGCTTGGTAGGAATACAGCATAATACTATCTAGTCAGGACAAAATCTACAGCTGAGCCTGTCAATGATGCGCAGAGAAAAAACGAAACTGCTTTGCAAGCTTTCTCTGAGTGTTCGGATACTACTGATTTGTAGGCTTGTGTCAAATAGCTAGTATCATATGTAGGATTTATACCGCTATCAGATGAGTGTCTTAAAAATCGATCTTCTACAGTCCTTTTGGTAAGAGAGGGCAAATCGTTTTCTTCAAACCAGTGGCTATGGCGAAGGAAGTTGGGTGGTAAATGCGATTGAGAAATTTCATAACTGAATTTTCCTCTCTGGTCAAGCCGACTTCGTGGGAATGAAGAGGGAGGTGCTGTGCGTGTCTATATGTTGGGTACATATGAATGAATATAGCGAAATTACTACACATTCAGATGCACACGTATGCTTACATATATGTATGTGCGTGCGTGCGTGGATAGGTACGTACGTACGTACGTACATACATACATACATACATACATACATACATACATACAAAGAACTGTTCACATATGCTTGTTGAACAGGGAAAAATCTGTTTCCCAGACCCCAAACCTGTGCATTAATAACTTTACTATCTCTCTTGTCCCACTCAAAGAAGGCTACAAGTACTTAAGCATAGATGAAAACATATCATACGCGGGTACAGTGAATAAAGATAGAGTGACTCAAGAATATTATGCCAAAAAATACGGCAATTGAAGCACTCCTCTTACAAGAAGACAATATCCCTCAATGCATTTTCAGTACCAGTACTGATTCCAATATTTGAGATGCTTAACTGGTCTGTAGAGGAAATCCACTCCATAGATGTTAAAACCCACAAGATACTGACATCAACAGGAACCCACCTCATAAATAGTGATATCGACAGGCTCTACCTAAGAAGAGATGAAGGAGGCAGAGGTTTGAGATCTGTACAGGCAGCCTTTGAATGTCGTAGTCTCTCTCAGACAGCACTTGCTAAACAACAGCAGTAAAAGTAAAAACATTAATTTAGTGTTGAAAAGTGAAGAAAACGATATCAAACGTGTTGGCAGCGAGCTCCTTATGAAGCACTCGCTTTCTGATGGCCTCCGTAAACAGCCAGACTTGAAAGAAGACGTTGATGTGAAGCGCTTTGCAAACCAAAAGAAAAATGACTATGCATGGGTATGTTCCCGAAGATAACAAGAAGAAAGTAATATCGACATGAAGTGCTTCCTCTTTCGAACTCATGACCACAGCATCACATCACACTTCGAAAGGCATGCATTTGCAATGCAAGAACAGGAGATTGCTACGAAATATCTAATAAACAAAAGGGACAATGAAGCCCTTAAAACACCAAGATACGACCGAAAATGTAGATTATGCCATGTTCTCTGGAAGACATCACGCTGCCCAAAAATGTCATCAAGGTACTATCTCACTATGCGACACGATGTTGCCGCAAATACAATATACGATGTCATTCGGGGGGAAAAACTGCCCTAAAATAAATATAGAGAATCCCCTTATTATTGAATACATACACAAACATTATTTACATTCGACGGATATTTGTCCTCATCTTTGTCCGTCGAATATAAATAATGTAAATATTTGTAAATTATGTACATAATTTGTCCGTCGAATGTAAATAATGTAAATAATATAAATAATGTACATAATTCCTCATCTCTTAAATATAGAACTGAACATACACAACCTCAACACAAGGAATACTAGTGGAACATTCCCATCAAAACATCTATCAGGTGTAAACGTTAACAGGCCAGATATCGTTGTTTGGGAACAGTGAAACTATGCAAGACTTCTCTAGTTTAAAATGCGGCTATATAGATTTAATTTTGAGTGAAATGAGTTATGCGAACCATACAACATTATGGCGCCTCTTTTTGTTTATGAGGCTGAGAGAGAGGAAGATCAGTAGATGACTTTCTCTTTAAATCTTTTAGCTAGTAAAACGTTATTGTAGTAAGAGAATGCCTTCTTAGAAACCAGGTTAAAAATTGTTCGGAGGTTTTTAAAACTATGGAGGTTGGCATGATCTTTTGTTAATATAGGAGAGTCTTTCATTTAGACTACCTGGATGGTTTACACAAGTTAATTGAAAAAAATTATAAAGTGCTGAAAACGTAGATAACATCCTTTCTTAATTTTCTAAAATGTGACCATTACTGCTATTTTGCTGTAGCTAACTCACCATCTCAGTGAAAGCCAGAGTCGATAGTAGAGAATTTCATAGTAAGAACATCGAAGATGTATAACCCTGCAAGGTTGTATGAAGTCACGTGAACACGTGCATTTTATTGTGAAGGGGAAGCGATTATAGCCGACAGAATGTTGCAGTAAATTACAAATTTACATCAGGAATTAAAATCCAATAAATATACTTTAGTTTAGTAAACACTACAAATACACACACATACACACACACACACACACACACACACACTTGTGCACACACATACCCATACTCACTCACGCACATATGCAGAGAGAGGAAGAGAAGCTAGGGAAGAAAATGAAAAAAAATGAAAGTGATATAGAGTGAGTGAAAGTAAGAGAGAAAAAGGGAATGAGTATCTGTGTTTCAAATAAAAATGAAGAAGAAATAAAAGATTGTAAATATATACACGTACGTACGTATATAAATGCATACATATATACACAATTTTATATCAAAGATACCAATCACAAACAGACTGACAAAAGCAACCACAGAGTATATTTCGAACGTAGTTTGACACAATAAATCCCTCTATTTATCTAACCTAAGTTTCTGCATTCTAAATTTTTCTCACAGTAGTACAATTTGTATAAATCTGGATGTATATGAGCGTGTGTGTGTCTGTATATATCCACACACACATTCACACACACACCCACACTCATACGCGCACACATAAAACATACAAACATAACATAGGCTATATATATATATATATATATATATATATATATATACGTACTATATGTGTTTGTGTGTATACTCATACATACACGTATCTGTGTAAGTGATATGTCTATGCATGCATGTGTTTTAGAGATGTGTGACTGAAAGCGAGAGCTCTGTAAAGTGCACATTTCTCAGTTACTAATATATTCGTTAATAGATTTTGTACCTTAGCCAAACACACGCACACATATTCATGGACACACATGCATGTATGTATGTGTGTGTATGTATGTATGTATGTGTGTATGTATGTATGTATGCATGTATGTATGTATGTATGTATATAATGTATGTATGTAGGGTTTCTTTAAAACTAAACAGGATCTCTTCTTGTCAGGGGTTCCAGATAAACCTACCTCTCGGCAGGAAACACCAGATGCGGGCAGCAGCGTCGAACTCCCTTGTTGACCAAGTGCGACGTATCAGAGATGGTTTCACAAACTAGTGTAGCACATTCAATGGTGGTGCCCCAGCATGGCCGCAGCTTTCGGGCTGACACATTTTTAAGGATTTAAGGATTTAAGGATACATATGTTATACATAGGTGATTGAATAAGAACAAAACCAGTAGCGCCGAACTAGCTTATTGTGTGTACATGTGAAATTACTTGAAGTTATAGATAATTAAAAACCTAAAAGTAGTTAGAAGATATTGCCAAGAATCTGGTATAATTAATTCCTCACTCTCCAAATCAATTATTCGTTCATTTCATATTTTTACGTAGGCACGAAGCTGTATAATAGGACGGAGGCTCTAGTCAATTTAATCCGTTCTGTTTGACTGGTACTTCATTATATTAATTCTGAAAATATGAAAAACTAAGACAACCACTGCAGGATTTAACCCCGGGAAGTAAGTAACCACAGGTAAATACTGCAAGTTATTTTTCTATCGCTGTATAGATTGTCATACATGCCGCTCCTACATAAGCGCAAAGCAATAATTTTTTTTTTTATGTGGGGAAGTGAGGTGACGCAGTCAATTGATTTTACTGACCTCTGAAATAATGAGACACACAGTTAACTTGGCGGTGGAGGTGGTGATGGTTGTCGGGAATTGAGTGCAAAACGTAGAAATGTGCAAGCAAACACTTTAAATATTTTTCCCGGTTCATTACCGATTCTGCTTTACACTGAACTAATAATAATCTTTTATATTACTTGCACATGATAGACTGGCCGGAGATAGTACAAGGACAAATAACGATGGTGTGGTGGTGGGTGTTTACATAGAATGTGATATAAAATCAGAAAAAAAGAATACAAATAGATTAATGAGATCATATGAAATATACATATTCCGAAAGGCAGATAAATACCAATCTGGGAATCCTGTGCAAATCTGACTGCATCCACTATCAAGTGCAAATGCCCTTTTCCACTTTTCAGAACTCGACTTACTATTACATATTGAGAACATGCCCACTCATCCTGGAAATACCACTATCATTCACCTTTCAGTTATTATAGTTCGTGGGGGTGGGGCAAGATTTCACACTCCACCCTTGTCTTTGTCTTTAAGTGATACTTAAACAAGCTGTGAGAAGAATCCGTGTCTAAATTTCTTCAATCATTTTTACCTCCATTTTGTCTTACAGCAACCACTACAGAAAAATAAGGAAAATAGGCATCCTCTCCTTACTTGAGGAATAGATGAAGACGAGTGGAAAACCTTTTCGATGGATACTGCGAACGGCCAGTTTCATAGTACTTGTGGTAG
>NC_042999.1:75322391-75347391 GCF_006345805.1 Octopus sinensis | reverse complement strand
CAGAAGATACTTGCCTAAGGTGCCACGCAGTGGGAATGAACCCGGAACCATCTGGTTGGAAAGCAAGCGTCTTACCACACAGCCACGCTGTGCATGCTATATATATATATATATATATATATATATATATATATATATATATATATATATATATATATATATATATATATATATATATATATATATATATATATATATATATATATATATATATATATATATATATATATATATATATATATATATATATATATATATATAAATATATAAATATATATGTCTGTGTGTGTGTGTGTATGTGTATGTATATACACAAAATTTAGAGGACTGACCACTAAAGTGAGCAGCCTATATGCTAAAGATATCGTCAAATGGCGATTTGACGTCTATGTTTAGCATATAGGCTGTCCACTTTAGTGGTCAGTCCTCTAAATTGTGTATGTAACAATTTTTAATCTTCGGATTTTTTTAAATACACTAAGCCGCTGGTTTTAATTGATTAATATCAATTTCTACCCTTATTTAATTTTGCATATTATATATATATATATATATATATATATATATATATATATATATATATATATACCTACATATATGTATATATATGTGTGTGTGTGTGTGTGTGTGTATCTGTTGTTTTGACCCAGATTTTACTTGAGCATGCGAAAAACGTAAAAGAAAACCTATCGTCTCCAAGCTGGAGTTATACTTCGACCTCCACACTTCCATCGTCGCCGTGACTATTACCCCCACACTCTCCTCTTCCCCTCCTCTACCACCACTATCACCATTAGAAACTACCTCTACAACTTCTACCACTACCGCCGTCACCACCACAGACCTCTCTAATGTTTACCAATGAAGCAAAAGAATAAGAGTAGGGTGGGCAATAAAACGCTGATAAAATATTGAAGGGATTAGCCATTAACTTCAATTCTTTCTTTCTTTGCTCGCCTCCCCTCACCATCATAACCACCACTCAACACAACAATAATACCACCGCCAACGTCAACATTGACATTACATCTACCGGATCTGCGATGTTAATGGGTGGGTGGGTGGGTGGGAAATAAAAAAAAAATAGAGAAAAGAAGGTAAGCATAGATCCCGGGTGTCCGGTCTACATCTCAATTTAGATAAGGGACAAATTGTCATGTCAACAGCTGACGAAATGTGGTGGTGGTGGCGGCGGTGGCAGCGGTAGTGGCGGTGGAGGTGGTGGCGGCAGGGGTGACGATGGTGACAGTGGTGGCGATGGCGGTGGTGCTTGTGGTAGCGGTGATGGTGGTTGTAGTGGTGTTGGCGATGATTGTGGTGTTGCTATTTTGTTGTTTATCCCCCAGGTCAGCCCTCTTAGAGCAAATCAATGATCAAAGGCCAGCCAGCCAGGCCCATCCTGCCTTTTATGATTATTTAGGAATACATTTTCTGATGTGTCCTTCACTTTTTCAAGATGGAGTTAATTTAAGGGATATTCGGTTGCTATCTCTAGCTAATCAATTCTGTCTTTTAAAAGTCGCCTAGGAATACACCATTTAATGCATCCTTCTCTTCTGTCTCGAGCTTGTCTCAGCTGTCTCGAGCTTGTCCATCCTGTTTTTTAAAGGTTATCTAGTAGTACATAATCAAATGTGTCCTTTTTCAATAAGCGAACGGTTAAATTAGGGGATATTTGGCTGCCGTGTCTAGGAGGTTGACCATTCTTTTTAATGTTATCTAGGTATACCTTATATAACGTGCCAATCCTTCAGTTTTTCAAGAATTAGTATTCTTTCACCGCAACTTTCTCTCACTCTTTCTCCCTGTACTTCAAAGGGCCAGCCTTGTCACACACTCTGTCACGCTGACTCTCCCCGAGAACTACGTTAAGGGCACACGTGTCTCTGGAGTGTTCAGCCACTTGAACGATAATTTCACGAGCAGGCTGTTCCGTTGATCGGATCAACTGGAACCCTCGTCGTCGTAACATATATATTCGAGAAAGTGTTGAAAAGTTCCTAGCTTTAAGGGTATCGCGAAAGGCTTGGTTCGATGCTCAACCTTCCGAGTTCGTCTACAGGTTTTAGCAACAGTGAAGGACCACTACAATAAGTGTGCAAATCTGAGAGGGGAATATATTGAATAAAATCATAATTAGCTGATCCTCCTGTATTTTCTTTTATCCACAGCCAGGAACTGTTCAGTAATCCCTTGTGTATGAATGTCTATCTATCTTTCCGCTCAGTCGAAGTCGACTCTCAGTTACTCGTTGGATCAGTGTCCTCCAGTCAGTTCTATCCTGAGCCGCTTCTTTCAGATTGGCTATGTTCATTGCGGTATCACTCTTGATGGTGTCAAGCCAACGGATTCTTGGTCGGCCTCTTCCTCTCTTGCCACTGACCATTCCGAGCATGATGTCTTTCTCCAGGGATTTTCTCCGCATAATATGACCGAAATATGTCAATCTATGCTTGGTGATCCTAGCTTCTAACGACATTTTCGGCCTGATCTGCTTAAGAACTTCTCCATTGTTGAGCCTCGCTGTCCATGGAATCCGTAAAAGTCTTCTCGAACACCAAAGCTCGAATGCATTAATTCTCTTCTGGTCAGCTTTCTTTAGTGTCCAGGTCTCGCATCCATATGTTGCTATTGGGAAGACAATTGCATTCACCAATCTGCATTTTGTAGCGAGTCTGATGTATCTACTCTTCCAGACCCTGCTCATGCTGACCATTGTCTCTCTGCCTAGTACTATCCGCCGTCTTATTTCTGGAGTGCAGTCACCATCTCGATTTATTTTGGAGCCAAGGAAGATGAAATGATCAACCACTTCGATCTCTTCATTATCGATCTTGATGCTGATGTTTGTTGTGGCTGTTGTTGACAAGATCTTCGTTTTCTTAATATTGAGGTACAGCCCAAATTTTGTATGAATGTATGTATGTATATATGTGTATATATATATATATATATATATATATAGAGAGAGAGAGAGAGAGAGAGAGAAAGAGAGAGAGAGAGAGATAGATAGATAGATAGATAGATAGATAGATTAGATAGATAGATAGATAGATAGATATGTTTCTTTATTAGCCACACAGGGCTGCACACAGATAGAACAAATTACAAGGTAGAGCTTTTCTTTTGAAGGTAAAAAAAAGGGGGGGTCGATCAAAAGGGATCGTAAAAGGAGTGAAAGAGGACAAAAAAAAGGGGGGGTTAAAAAAAAAGGGGGAGAGGAAAAAATTGATCAATAGGGATCGTTATCACAGAAATGTCAATATGAAGTGTAAAGGGGAGGACAGGTGAGGTTTACACGTGGAAAGAAAAGCCTACGGAAAAGACCACGGTAACCTCGGTCAATGAAGTCACATGTTATATTTCTTTTTTTTTTTTTTTGCAAGTAAGCAACTCTGTATTAATTTTTATGGTTCATAGAATCATAGTCAAGGTGGCTTCGTCATTCATACGTGCCATCCTTGCTACATTCACCCATCTTTTTTAAAACATTCACTAGACAAAACTTGCCTCTCTACTCTCACTTTCCTCTTCAAGTGATACTTGAAGAAGTTGATGAGAGATTGACCAGAGAGGAAAGTGTTGGTCTCTAATCCTTTCAGGCGCGTCCACCAGATACATTCTTTCGCCATAGCCACAAGTATGAAAAAAATAGCTCTTCCTTCCCGTTTGAAGGAAGGAGGCGTGACGATATTAACGATAGACTCGGCTGATAAACCGACACGTCCCACACGTGACAGTAGTCGTTCGACATAAGCCCACAGGTGGGAAATTGCTGGACACTGCACGAGTGCGTGCAGAGCGGTTTCGTCGCTCTGCCCGCATCTCGGGCAGGTCGGCCCCGTGTTTCTCGAGCCATGCCTATAGAGCTTATCCCGAACGGGTAGCGCTTCTCGGTAGCACCGCCAGGCCAGGGATCTCTGGAAGTTATCCATAGGTCCCGGGCCGAAAGTCGTTTGAAACAGGCGGGTCAGGTATTCCTCGTCGACGCCCAGGTTTGCCCCGAGCTCGTCGTCGTACCTCCCCTCCACTAATCCCCTATAGAATGCTTTGGTTGTGTTGAAGTTACTCAAGGTCGACCCGGGACGGCAGAGTTGCTTGAGAGCAACGCGACACTCGCGGTGCCATTCGCCCTTCCTCGGCCTCTTTTTGATCCGCGACTGTAGTTCAGTCATGGAGACGAGTTGCGGGAATGCGTGCCTCACAAACGGCGACCACACCTGTTCACCGTCGTCTACATAGAGCCGGAGATGTCGCAGTCTCAGCGCGTGTCTGCGCATCATCAACCACGGCATGCCCAGCCCTCCTTTTAACGGGTGTTGACAGCAAATGGATCGCCTGACCATCGGGACGCATCCTTTCCACAAGAAACGGAAGAGGATACGTTCTAGTTTGGTGATGGTAGGGTCGGGACAAGGTACGACGGTCAGGCGGTAGTAGATGATGGACGCGATGTACGCGTTCACCACCTCCGCCCGACCTTTTAGGGACAGTTTCCTCTCGGCCCATTGCTGGGCGAGAGTGACCACCCTACTCGTTATCTCGTTCCAGTTCTTCTCCATTTGGAGGTCCGGACCGAACCAGACCCACGACGGAGGTACTGGTGAACGGCATGGGCTTGCTTCTCCAGGTGCCGAGCCACAAGCCCACTGACTTTTCCCGGTTGATTTTTGCTCCTGTCACCGCTTTGTAGTCTTTCAGTGTCTCGCCGACCCGCTCGATGTGCTCGTGGCTTGACACTATGACGGTGACGTCGTCCGCGTATGCAGACACGCTCGTCCCGCATCCCAATTCTCGCGGGATGCCCCTTAGAGTCGCCAGCTTCCGCAGTAGTGGCTCAAGAGTCAATACGTATAGAAGCGCCGAGAGGGGGCATCCCTGACGGACCGAACGTGCAATGTCGAAAGGTCTCGATAGATGTCCATTTACGCGAATTACCGAACGGATGCCTCTGTACAAGGCAGCTATCCAGCCGTGGAAGACGGGACCGAAACCAGCCGCTCTCAGGACTGCCTCCAAGTATCGATGGTCTACCCTATCAAAGGCTTTCGATTGATCCAAGTTGATCAGGGCCCCACCCATGCCAGGTTCGTTAACTACCCTGTCTATGATGTAGCGCATCATATGGAGGTTGTCATGGATGCTCCGGCCCGGCACGGCGCACGTTTGTGCGTTGTCGACCAGTTTCTCTCGATGACAAGCGCCAACCTCTTGGCTAACACCTTTGTCAAAATTTTCAGGTCTGCATTGAGCAGCGTGATTGGTCTAAAGTTATCTATAATGTTTCCCTTGTTTGGATCTTTCTTCAGCAGAGTTACAGCTCCTCGACTCACAAAACCGGGTATGCTCCCGTTTTGCTGCCAGTTGCAGTATACCGCTGCCAAGACGTCTCCAAACAGTCTGGCATACAATTGTAAAACTCGTAGGGTAGACCATCCAAACCCGGTGATTTGTCCCTCGAGCATTCTGCTATCGCTTCCTGCACTTCCGCCGCCGTGATGGCACCTTCGCAGCACCCTGCCTTTCTTGTCGAGAGTCGTCGCAGGCTGTGTAGGTAGGCACTGAAGTCCACCCTACGTTCTTGCCCTCCACTCGTCCCGAACAGTCGGGCAAAATGCTGCTGAAAGGCCTCACACATTTTACTTGGCTCGAGCAATTCGCGCCCCTGTTCATCTACCAGTGACCGAATAGTGGCTTTGTTGCCCTGTTGCGCCTCTGCCACCCGGGCCTCTCTCGCGGCTCCAACACCTTCGTTCCTTAGAGCACGCATCCTAGCTCTGACAGCACATCCTTCGTGTTTGGCGTTGAAGTGTTGGTCGAGGGCCAACCTCGCCGCCAAAACGTCGGATGCGATGCCGCTTCTAATTGCCTCTTCTAGCTTCTTAACTAGCTCACCCTCTACTCTATTTCTATCTATGGCTAGTGCTTTGCTGTACCTAATCGCTTCTGCTTTTACTGCTCTCTTGGGGGCAAACCACCATTTGTTGTTGATGATGGCTCCCGTCAAAGCCCTCTTTACTAGTGTGCTAATCCGGTCTCTGAAAACTTGTCTGGACGGGAATGATGCGTTCAGTTTCCATAGATAGATAGATAGATAGATAGATAGATAGACAGACAGACAGACAGACAGACAGACAGAGATAGATAGATAGATAGATAGATAGATAGATAGATAGATAGATAGATAGATAGATAGATAGAAAGACAGACAGACAGAGAGATAGATAGATAGATAGATAGATAGATAGATAGATAGACAGACAGACAGACAGACAGACAGACAGAGATAGATAGATAGATAGATAGATAGATAGATAGATAGATAGATAGATAGATAGAAAGACAGACAGACAGACAGACAGACAGATAGATAGATAGATAGATAATAGATAGATAGATTAGAGGGTGAATTAGCAAATTAGAAGAGATGATTAGTAAGGACATCGCGATTGATTTGTTAGCGGCGAAAAATGGCCCTTCCAAGCGAAACACGAAGACTGCGTTGTCAGAGTTAAGGTCCGTGCCCTCAAACACGAAGGAACGAAAGCTATCCGACGGGCCCAAACAGTGGAGACTTGACGTGGAAACAAATCCACGATCTGGTCTTTGCCGGATCGGGACGGGCGCGTACTACTCGGCTCCGAGCAGATGTGTGCGGCTTTCCAGCAGCACTTCGCGCGACTACTTGTGGAGGACAATGGTTCGACGACGCTAGTGGACTTTAGTTTGAACCTGGACGGCCCGCTGTGGATCTCAGCAGCCGAGGCGAGGTTATGTGAAAAGCCGATAACAGTCACTAAGGTGTTAGCGAAAGGTTTGGCCCTTGTCGTCGGTAGCCTGGTCGGCGAAGCGCAAACGTGCACAATCTCGAACAGGCCTCGACTATTACTACTGCTTGGAAGCCAGACAGTTTTGGACCCGTTTTCAGAGGCTGGATCGCTGCAATGCACAGCGGCACCTACTTGGTAGTCAAAGCAAACGGCCACCTATTAGAAACGTTTAGCATCGTACGCTCGGTACGTTAGGGCTGTCTGCTGTCGCCGCTTCTGTACGTATTGGTGTTCGAGCCACGACTGCTGCCGAAGTTGGAAAAATTAAGGGGCATCTCTTTCGAAGTGGGGCACAGAAGGGCTGTGTCGGCATACGCACACGACGTCACAGTCATGGTGTCGGACGCCTCTGAAGTGGAGACGGTCGGCACCATTCTAGAGGAATATGCGTCGGCTGCAGAGGCTAAAATCACCGCCGACAAATCGGTGGATTTGTGTTTGGGCTCCTGGAGAGGTAGGTCGATGCCATCGGACCAGTTAAACTGCCATGTGTCTCGTTCGGTCCGGATCTTCAGATAGGTAAGAACTGGGGGGAAGTGACGAACAGGTTGGCCAGTCTTACCCAGAAATGGGCTGAGAGGAAGTTGTCCTGAAAGGTCGCGCAGAGGTGGCGAATGACTACATCGCCTCCGTTATCATTTATTGCCTGGCCGTCGTGCCTGGCCCCGGTTACTGCTTGACCAGGTTGAAGCGTCTGTTATCTAATTTCTTGTGGAAGGGACGCGTTCCAATGATCAGACGGTCAGTTTGCTGCCAGCACCCTCTGAATGGCGGATAGGTATGCTGTGGCTTCTAATACGCAGACATCCTCTTAGGTTGCGCCAACTCCAACTAGGTCTGGACGGTGAGCATGTGTGGGCGCCGTTTGCGAGGCACGTCTTTCCGCAGCTCGTTTCCTTGACGGAGCTGCAATCCTGAGTGAAGAAAAGACCGAGACTGGGCGCCTGGTACCGAGAATGTCGTCAGGCACTCACAGCCCTCTACCAGCCGGGCAATGGGATCGGTGGATGTTCTGCTTTTAGCAATTTATGGTGAATTAGTGGTGGGGAAGTGTAATGACGCTCTCGAGGAAACTCTAAGCGTCGACTAAAACGAACTGGCCAGTCTGATCCGGAGGACTTTCCAGTCGGGAACTACCATGGATAATTTCCAGATGTCCTTGGCCTGGCAGTGCTACCGGGAGTGGGGCGCTACCGGTTCGAGATAAATTCTACAAGCACGGATGTGCTGTCAGTCGGACTTGTCTCAGGTGCGCGCAGCGTAACGAAACCGTTCTGCACACCCTCATTCAGTGTCAGGGAATTGCTGACTTATGGGGTTATGTTGAACAGCTACTGTTATGTGTGGGACGGATCTGTCTGTCGGCCGAGTCTGTAGTGATGATCGCACCGCTGCCCTCCTTCAATCGGGCCGGCAAAGCAGTTTTCCTTTGCCTGGTGGCTGTGGCGAAAGAGGTTGTCTGGTGGACGAGGCTGAAAGGCATGAGGACAGATACATCCCTCCTTCGTAGAGGTCTCATTGACTACTTCAAGTTCCACTTGAAAAGAAAATTTAGAGTGAAGAGAGAAGTGCTGTCTGCGAATGAATTTATTGAAAGATTGGTGAAAGTTGCGAAAATGGCAAAGTGAAGATCTGTGAGTCAGAGAAAGGGAATTGAAGATCTTGGACAGTTTCTCGATTATCCCCATAGGTTATTTTGTAGCAGGAGGACTACATCTCTGTCTTCATCCACTTTTTTAACCTTTGTATTCTATGTATATTTCTCTTCCTTTTCATTGTATACCGTGCATACTTACTCTTATTGTTTATGTATTTTTGTCATTTCGTTTATGTAAACCCCCACACTTTATGTCTGCTTTGTTTTGCCCCCTCATCCTTCGCCCTGGTGGCCAATAAATAAAATCAATATTATTATTATTATTATTATTATTATTATTATTATTATTATTATTATTATTATTATTATTATTATTATTAGCTTGCGCGCGTAAGGGAAAGTAGGGTGTTGTAATCACTCTTGCAAAATTACTGGAAAATGGCTGGACAGATTTCCATCACATTTGGCAGAAATACTCGTTTGGTGAGTGGCACGAAACGATGAACATTTGGTTCGATTACCTTTTAAAAAATCCGAACTTACAAATTTCTCGATAAGCAAGTGGTCATATTATTTTGTTCACTTTCTTTTTCATGTGAATCGACCCTCGTCTATGTGTGTATAGATCATGGTGTACCTATGCACATAGACATGTGAGTGTATTTACATACATACATAATACATATGCAACTTTGTGTGTGTGTGTGTGTGTGTGTGTGTGTGTGTGTGTGTGTGTGTGTGTGTGTGTGTGTACACTGATGGATTCGAGGGTTTCGTTTGTTTACGAGTTGACTTCTTAATTTCACCGATGTATAAATACCTATGATGGTGATACTTAAAAAATACCAAGAAAAAAGCAGAATTAAATCAGTTCATTTAAAAAGCATGGGTAAGAACGAATTGTAAGCCACACTATAATTTGCGAAAAAATTTATCTGCGCGCAGGCTATGCATTGCCCCTCTAATACCTTATTATTATTATTATTAGTAGTAGTAGTAGTAGTAGTAGTAGTAGTAGTAGTAGTAGTAAGTAATAGTAGTAGTAGTAGTAGTAGTAGTAGTAGTAGTATAATTATTATTATTATTATTATTATTATTATTATTATTATTATTATTATCATTATTATTATTATTATTAGTAGTAGTAGTAGTAGTAGTAGTAGTAGTAGTAGTAGTAGTAGTAGTAGCAGTAGTAGTAGTAGTAGTAGTAGTATTGAGTGAGTGAGAGAGCAGTGCATGCCATCAAAGTGACACTGGGGTAAAATATAAGAAGCCCAGTATACCCATCATGACTACTCGTCCGATAAGGGTACACTACGAACATGCATCACAACCATATGTGTGCGACATGGTGATCTCATATCATGATAAACAGCACATGACCTTGCAGATATGGCCCAGTTAGAATTTTCTTCTGGTCGAGTAGCCCATCCCGCTCAAAAGGTCCCTGAATAAGGGTTGTTTAAGGATGTTGAACGAATCCCCCATGTTTCCAGAGGTGAATTATTCAAACCCCAAAGAATCCTACTCAACACATGGCTATGATGCTCCCCCACTACTTCTGCTCGTGATCAGAGATGCACATATCGTCAACCACTAAGGGACATGCTCAACTGGTTAAGGTCAAACAACTGACAAGCAAATCTGTGGTATTGTGCAGAATATTTGCTGTAGCCCATCTTTTTATACCAAGAAAAAACAATGTACATAACACTTCCAATCAGTTAAGATCAGAAGCCACAAGAGCCACTGCCTGGTACTGCATCAGGGCACTATTATTATTGTTGT
This sequence comes from Octopus sinensis, assembly GCF_006345805.1. Lineage (NCBI taxonomy): Eukaryota > Metazoa > Mollusca > Cephalopoda > Octopoda > Octopodidae > Octopus > Octopus sinensis. The sequence continues at coordinate 75,337,176 of NC_042999.1, read as the reverse complement.
TGTTGTTGTTGTTATTATTATTATTATCATTATTATTATTATTATTATTATTCAGTAGTTTTATTTTTATAAATTTTATTATTATTATTATTATTATTATTATTATTATTATTCAGTAGTTTTATTTTTATAAATTTTATTATTATTATTATTATTATTATTATTATTATTATTATTATTATTATATTATTATTATTATTATTATTATTATTTTATGTTTGACTTTTGCCTTGCATTTGTACAAGTTGACTCCGAGTCTCACCCAGAGACCTCAAGAGACAACAAGTTAGATGTTCATGCTGGTGTTATGCCTAGGGTGCCATATATTTGGTTTTGTACATAGTGTTGTTCTAGAGAATGCTTAAGAAACCATAAGAAAATTATGTTTATTTTAAAATTTGAGATTACATCGACAATATTTTACGTAGGATATGGGCAGTTCCCAGGAGCACTATCTTTTGAATTTCTGCCATTTTGGTGTTTCCTGGTATCTGAGCTAGGTAGCAGTCAGCCCCTTTTGCTATCATTCCTTGGAACCTATGACAACAGGTATTGTTTTAGTCTTCAACTTCCACATTTTGCTGATTTCTATTTCAAGATCTTTATACCTGCTCAGTTTTTGGTAGGTCGTGACGGATACGTTTATATCGATTGGGACAGCCATATCAATGAGGAGACAGGATTTTTGTCTGAAGTCTTTCGATATGATGTCAGGCCTATTCGTATCTATCTTTCTGTCAGTTTAAATGGTGAAGTTCAAGAGTAGTGAGATGTGATCATTTTCAAGTATTGGGGGTGGTTTGTGTTCCCACCAGTTTTTATCATGAGGCAAGTCCAGGTTTTTGAAAATTACCCAGTGAATATATTGTGCAGTTCTATCAAGTCTGCTGAGATACACTGTAGGCGCAAAAAAAAAATTGCACATGGAGACAACATGATCAATGGTCTTATTTTGTTGTTGACATACACGACATATTGGGGAGCTGTCGTTCTTTAATATGTTGGCCTGGTAGTTATTATCATCATCATCATCATCATCATCATCATCATCATCATCATCATCATTATTATTATTATTATTATTATTATTATTATTATTATTATTATTATTATTATTATTATTATTATTATCTTACTCTGACACTCGGATAAATCTTAATTCCTGGTTTTTCTTTTACTTGAAATTTGGTAATAAATTACTAACGGTTTGAATTAAGGCATTCCTCTATGTCTCAAAGAGACATGACTCCTTAGGATTGGAGCTATACACAACAAATCTGTTTTCTGGACCACTTTAAGCCTGAGAGTAACTCAAATATTCTCGATGTGCTTCTCAGACCTATTAAAGACCGCTCATAACGCTCCAGTTGCCACCGGTATCACAATCGCTTTCCTCATATCCCGAAGCCTTTCTATCTCGTCTCGGTTGCTGGTATTTCTCCATCTTTTCACCTTCAAGTCGCCTAGTATCGTAGCATTCATGATCATAACCTTTTACTAATCTTTATCGACCCTGTAACCTGGTTACATTGTATATTAATATACCATAGGTTTCTATATTGTTCATTTTCCAGCACCCACTCTGGTTTGTGCTCATACCATCGCTCAGTTTTCTCAATATTTGCTTTATCACACACCTGCCAGTGCACATACCTGGGCACGTTGTCATGTCTCCTTTTATATTGTGCAAGCTTACTGCACTCACTGACAACGTGGCTTATGCGCTCTCCTTTTTTAGAGCACATTCTACTAATACATAGTGGTGAGTCAGTGCTCTTATCAACATGGTACTTGGTGTAATTGATTCTGAGAGCCTGTTCTTAAGCACTGCAAACTAATTCCCCTGAGCAACTTTTTAAGTCGCCGTTCTGCAGTCATTACCATGTCTTATTCTAGTCAATTTCATCTGTGCAATTTTTTGTGATGCCAAGCTTTTTTCTTTCATTTCTTCTGGCTTTTTGAAATTGTTTTCGGTCTACTTCATCATTCACTTTTAAGACTGTTTTCTTCTTCTGTTACACATTTCTCTCAACTCACCAATCTTCTTCCACCTTTTTTTCTCTTTTTCATAAAATTTTGGCACATCACTCTTAAGGTTTAGCTACTTATTCCATTGTCATTAGTTTACCTGTTCCCCGATCAATATCATCCTTCTTCCAAAATATTTCTGCTGCCCCATACCTCATCAAAGAGACTGCCCAAGTGTTAATCGCTATGATCTTATAGCACCCGTTTGCCTTAGACTTTAGTACAAGTTTCTAGAGACCTCTTCCCTCATCAAGAGACTTGACCTTATTTATCTTATCATTTTCAATAATACCCAGGTACCTGGGATTATATTATCCAATGTAACCCTTCAAAAGAAGCTTTAAAATTTTAGGAAGATTAGGGTGCTGTTTTTAGCGACTGCATAGGGGCTACTCGGTGATAGTGAGTGAAGCTAGGGTGCTTGAATGCAGAGGGCTCAAATCAGGTATTCTTTTATTCTTTCACTTGTTTCAGTCATTTGACTGCGGCCATGCTGGAGCACTGCCTTAAATGTTTTAGTCGGAAACATCGACCCCAGGACTTATTCTTTGTAAGTCGAGTACTTCTATCGGAAACTTTTGCCGAACCGCTAAGTTACGGGAACATAAATACACCAGCATCGGTTGTCAAGTGATGGCGGGCGGACAAACACACACAGATATATACGTACATATGTATACACACACACACACACACACACACATATGTATTTGGTCGGCCCGAGGCTATGGAAGAAGACACTTGCCCAAAGTGCCACGCAATGGGATGAATCCTGAATCATGTTGGGAAGCAAGTTTCTTACCACACAGCCTTGCCCGCGCCTTGTATGGGCAAACTTTTTCGAGATTCGGGTCGCATGATACATGACTCATCATCAGGCGGATGGCACAACAAAATAAAAAGAACTCAAGGTAATTTTTCGTTGGCATACCATTCAGAAAGCCAGGCGGGCCGCAGTTTCACCGTGAATGGTTTAAGTTTAAATGATGACGATCGATTATGAGTGGTTACTATTATGTATGTATGCATGTATGTATGTATGTATGTATGTATGTATGTATGTATGTATACATGTATGTAAGTGTGAAGTGAGGCAGATGTGAGTGTGCGTCAAGTGACACTTGTGATAAAAGCCCACCCGTATTCACTCACCTCCACACTATACCGTACACTTCCCGCTTCCTTTATCTATTCCCCCTCTGTCCCCCTCTCTCTCTCTCCTACTGTCACCTCTCCATCCATCCACACACCTTACCACAACACCATTCAAATCTCCATCACCGCCTTAACCACTAACATATTACCATCATCACCACCATCACCATTACCACTGCCATCACCACTAGCACCACCGCCATAAACTACTATTACTGCTACTACCACTACTACTACTACTACTACTAACTAATAATAATAATAATAATAATAATAATAATAATAATAATAATAATAATAATAATAATGATAATACACACCTCCCCTAAATCTGACACTGACACTGCTGGTTGGTAATAAAGACGCTTCATCTTAAAAGATCAAGATTTTTCATAGTGGTGATAACAGTAGGCGGGGTGAAGTTAGTGGCGGCAGAGGTGATGATGGCGATGGTGGTGGTGGCGGGTAGCAGTACCGGTAGCAATGGTGGTGATGGAAGTAGTGATGGGAGTAGTGGCAGTAGTTAGTAATGGCGTTGCGGAAGTGATAGCATTGTTGTTGTTGTTGGTGGTGGTGGTGGTGGGTGTGGTGGTGGTGGGTGTGGTGGTGGTGGGTGTGGTGGTGGTGGGTGTGGTGGTGGTGGTGGTGGTGATGGTGGCAGTTGTGGCGGTAGCAGCGGTGGTAGTGAGGGTGTCATTCACTACGATTTGGGGAGGTAATGGTGTTAGTGAGAAGTAGTGGTGGTGGTCGTGGAGGATTGGGATTGCTCTGTAGTTGCATATGCGGTGTTGCAGAGGCTATGATGGTGATGTTCTTATTTTAGGTACTGGTAACGATGGTATTCGTATTATCAGTGATGATGTCGTGGGGCTGTTGTGGTGATAGACACAAGGCCTGAAATGTTAATTACTTCGACCCCAGTGCTCGGCTGGTACTCTTGTACTTATTTTATCGACACCAAAAGATGAAAGGCAAAGTCGAAATTTGAACTCTCAACGTAACCAGAAGAAATACAACTTAGCATTTTTTTTTATTGGCTTTAACAAATTCTGCCAGTTCGTCGCTTTGTCGGGACATTAATATTTGTTTCAAATTTTGGCACATGGCTAGCAATTCCGAGGAAGAGGGCAAGTCGATTGCATCAACCCCAGTACTCGACTGATATTTATTCTGTCGACCCATCAGGATGAAAATAGGCAAAGTCGACCTCGGCAGAATTTGAACTCAGAATGTAAAGACGGACGAAATACCGAAATAGGTGCAGGCGTGGCTGTTGGGGTAAAAAGTTTGCTTCCCATCCACATGTTTCTGGGTTCAGTCCCACTGCTCGACACCTTAGGCAAGTGTCTTCTTCTTTAGCTTCGGGCCGACCAAGGCCTTGTGCGTAGATTTGGTAGACGGAAACTGAAAGAAGCCCGTCGGAGATATATATATAAAGGAATATATATAATATATATATATATATATATATAATATATATATATATATATATATATATATATATATTATGATATGTAGAAAAATACAAACTGAGACAAGAACGCATAAGAACTTAGAAGACGATACAACAAACACAGACAGGACATTCGAAGCCCTCAGTCTTCAGCCAAGAACCGGATCATCGTAGTAATTTCGGCTGATTATATATATATATATGAAAGAAGGAAAAGAAAATGGAGATTGGGAAGTTAATAATTGTTTATTATTAGAAGCAAACTAATCATCTTCACTTACAGCTGTTTCGATGAATACTAAGTAAAATTTGAGTAAATATTGAATTTATATTTATTTTTACTTGAGCATAATATCTTCAGAGGGTAAAAAGTATAGCCTTGGATGTTTTATGTGTTTATGGATTCCTATGCGCTTAGGTGCATGTGTGTATATGTGTTGCTCCGTATCTATCTGTGCTCAAAGTACCGACACAATTATAATAGAATTGGCGTGTGTGTGTGTGTGTGTGTGTGTGTGTGTGTGTGTGTGTGTGTGTGTGTGTGTATGTGTCTTTGTATCTGTGTTTGTCCCCATTACCGATGGTCAACTGGTGATGGTATGTTTACGTCCCGTGATTTCTGAGTTCAATTCCACCGAGGTCGACTTTGCCTTTTATCCTTTCGGGGACGGTAAATTAAGTACCAGTTGCATACTGAGGTCGCCTTCCCAAGCATTTCGTGTCTTGTGCCTCGAGTAGAAAAGAATAATACATGGTCGTTGAATTTCATCCTTCGGGAGTCGATCAAATAAGTACCAGTTGAGTACTGGAGTCGATGGAATGGCCTTACCCTGGCCTTGTGCTAAAATTTGAAAACCAAAGCTAAATGTTCATGATGTTGGGGGAGAGGAAATTTCGAGGTAGCGGCGGTGGTGGTCGACTTCGACGCCGCCGTCGTCGTCATCGTATTTTGGGTGAGACGTGTGTCGAAGCGCTTGGTACAAGACCGCAGTGGTAGTGATGATATACAGAAGATGTTTGTTAATAATTAAAATAAAGGAATTAGTGCGAAAGTAGCTCACCGACCTATAGCCTTCTCTTTCAATCATTCGTATGTCTATCTACCTGACTATGATTATATCTTTCTATCTATTTATCCGTCTCTCTGCTCTCTTCCCGCCTCTCTCTTTCTGTGTGGGCGTGTGTGTGTGCACGAACACTCGCTCATGTGTATCTACCTATCTAATCTCTCCATGTAGCTGTCTGTTTATTAATTACCAATAGATTTATCTCTCCGTCGATCTATGATAGATACGTGTATGATGTGTTTCCCGTGACTGTATATATATATATATTTATGTATGTATGTATGTATGTATGTATGTATGTATGTATGTATGTATGTATGTTTGTATGTATGTATGTATGTATGTATGTATGTATGTATGTATGTATGTATGTATGAATGTATGTATGTATGTATGTATGTATGTATGTATTTTGTATATGCATGCATAATTACATACACGCTTGCGAGTATATGCGTTATATATGTATGTATGTATGTATTTATGTATGTATGTATGTATGTATGTATGTATGCATGCATGCAAGTATTATACATATTTGCATGTATGTTTGCGAGTGTATATGTATGTATGTATGTATGTATGTATGTATGTATGTATGTATGTATGTATGTACGCATGTAAGCATTTATACATATATGGATGTAAGCTTGCGAGTATATATGTATCCGTTATGTATGTATGTATGTGTCTGTGTGCGCGCACGTGAGACGCATATGTGTATGTATGTGGTATGCATGTAAATGAGGCAAATGTGTGGGTGATGTGTGCATCTTTGTGTATGTGTGTGTAATTGTGCGTGTTTGTGTGTGTGTGTGTGTGTGTGCGTGTGTGTGTGTGTGTGTGTGTGTGTGTGCGTATGTGTGCGTGCGCGCATGTGTGCGTACCTATGTGCTAAGGTGTATATGTATATATGTGTGGCTCCGTATGTGTGTTCTTGTGGTCAAAGTACCGACGCACACATGTTGACACGAACCTGCCTTATCAAAGTGTAGATTACAGTGCGATTTTCTATGAGAACACTTCGAAATAGTTATGTACCTTACGTGCTTTACCGAACCTTCTCTAACTGATGCAGCCTTTATAATACAATAAGGAAACTTCCTGAGTTAGAGTTTGGTGATATAGTAGGTAAAGGTCAAAGTCATATGTGGGTTCGTCTGGTGCTTTCACAGTAACAACTTTACACATTTAGGCAGCCAAATTTCTCTCTACTCTTTTTCACTTTCTCTTTCTTTCTCTCTCTCTCTCTCTCTCTCTCTCTCTCTCTTCCTCTCTATCATATATATATATATATATATATACACTCATACATACATTATTTATGTAAAAATATTAAATATACACACACAAATGTGTGTTTGTGTGAGTATATATATATATAGGCGCAGGAGTGGCTGTGTGGTAAGTAGCTTGCTTACCAACCATATGGTTTCGGGTTCAGTGCCACTGCGTGACACGTTGGGCAAGTGTCTTTCTACTATAACCTCGAGCAGACCAAAGCCTTGTGAGTGGACTTGGTAGACGGAAGCTGCAAGAAGCCCGTCGTAACATATATATATATATATATATACATATATATATATATACATATATATATATATATATATATATATATATATATATATATATATATATATATATATATATATATATATATATATATATATATATATATATATATATATACAGATACAGACAAAAGTAAGGATTATAACGAACGGTATTGAGTTGTCAAACATTTAAACCAAATTTTCTCAAAACAACTTGTCCGACCGTCCCATAAGCTTCCCCTTTGAGAAACACTGATTTAACCTAAATTTGAGACACCACACCGGGCGGGCTTTTTTTGTGCAAACTGCACATGCATTTTTCTCGCGTACGCATAGTATCGATCGCAACAGCTGATGTACTTCCGCGTACAAATGCACGCTTCCACGGCTTTATCGATCGCATTCTCACCTGGAATTGGCTTTTGTAATTTTTTCAAGACTTATACACGCCCTGATACCATCGGTATCTACATATCAAATTTGAGCGCAATCGGATGAAGGATGCCCGAGATCCTAGAAAACACACACACAGACAGATAGAACGGATTTTATATTATATATATATATATATATATATATATATAGATAGAGAGAGAGAGAGAGAGAGAGGGAGAGAGAGAGAGATACATACATACATACGCGAACACATATATAACAGCAACAATAATAATAATAATAATAATAATAATAATAATAATAATAATAATATAATAATAATAATAATAATAATAATAATAATAATAATAATTATAGTAATAATAATAACTATACTTGATATTGATGCCACCATAGAAACCATCAAGCAAAAGGTATCTGCTAAAGCTGCGCGCATAGCGAGGTATGAAAAGCGTGTTAGATTCTTCAAGGACAACAACATGTTCAAAAATAACCCCCAAAATTTTTACAGGAAGATAGGAAAAACACCAGTTACTGTAAAGTCTGTACCATCAAAAGAAGAAGTGCAGGAATTTTGGAATAAAATTTGGGCAGAAGAAAAAACACACAACGAAAAGGCCCCCTGGATTGATAGAATATCTACAGAACTGGACTCCTTAGAAGAGCAAAAGTGGGAGGGTGTCAAGGTAGAAGATATAAGATCTGCTCTCAGTAGGTCAAGCAAATGGAAGTCTCCAGGAAAGGATAAAATTCCTAACTTCTGGTTGACTGCCTTCCCAAAGAGCCATGAACTGCTAACAGAACTTTACAATGGTGTTTTGCAACACCCTAGTAGGATGCCTCCTTGGCTAGATAATGGGCTAACATTCCTGCTTCCAAAAAGTGAAGAAACAAATTAACCAAAAATCTATAGACCCATAACCTGCTTAACAACTATGTATAAAACGCTAACATCTGTCCTGTCTGAATATACCTATAGTTTTTTAACAGACCAGCATATTCCCTAATGAACAGAAAGGATGTAAACGTGGTTCCATTGTTTGAAAAAAAAATCTTCTCATCAATAAGATGATCTTAGAAGATTCTCACAAACGACACAAAAACTTATCAATAGCCTGGATAGACTATAAAAAGGCTTTGATAGCCTACCACATAGCTGGATTAAGAAATGCCTGGAAATGTATAAAATAGCACCTACTCTGCGAAACTTTTTGTCTGTATGAAATCATGGAGAACCACACTAAATTTGAGCAGTGACAATGAATCTCTAAACGCTGGTGATGTAAAAATTTCATGTGGCATTTTCCAACGGATATAAAATGTTTGATAAAAATATAAATCATCTCATTTACATGGATGATTTAAAGCTCTTTGCAAAAAATGACCAACAACTCAGTGATGACATCAGAATGCAATTTGGCCTCGATAAATGTGCAAAAGCTACCTTTATCAAAGGAAAAATGACAGAAACATCTAACGTTAACCTTGACCAGCAGAATGTCATAAAAGAATTAGACCCAACGGAGAGCTACAAGTACCTAGGGGTAATTGAAGGGGACGGAATAAGGCATTCAGTGATGAAGGAAAGGGTCAGGAGAGAATGTTATCGCAGAGTAAGAGCAATACTCAAGATAGAGCTGAATGCGAGAAACAGGATCGAAACGATCAATGCTTTAGCCATACCAGTCGTGACTTACAGTTTCAATATCGTTAACCGGTCAATTACTGAAATATGTAATCTTGACAGAAAAATACGAAAACTGTTGAAAATGCATAGAATGCACCACCCTAAGGCAGATACAGAACGACTTTATCTGCGAAGAAAAGAGGGAGGCCGTGGACTTTTACAACTGGCAATGAAGATTGCTACAATTAGCCTAGACACCTACCTGAAAAACTCTGAGGACTGGATGTTAAAACTTGTCTCAAAACATGAAAACAAGAAAGCATCATACTCAGTAACAAAACAGGCAAAGGAATATCTAAGTGAATTCCGAATACAACAAATTTCGGAATTAGAGATAGACATACAAGAAACAGGCACAGAAAAAGCTAAGCGCATGAAAACCCGTGCTAAATCTGCGGCCTTAGATATTCTGAATGATAAATGGCAAGAAAAACCTCTCTATGGCAAATACCCAAAGAAAGCGAATAATGCAGATGTTGACAAAGCCCTGACCCATCAATAGCTAATGGCCTCTGGCTTAAAATCTGAAACAGAAGGGTTTATCATAGCAGCTCAAGATCAATGCCTACCAACAAGAAACTACCAGGCCAACATATTAAAGATCGGCAGTAGCCCAACATGTCATGTATGTCAACAACAAAATGAAACCATTGATCATGTTGTCTCCAAGTACAGTCTTCTAGCGCCTACAGAGTATCTCAACAGGCATGGTAGAGCTGCACAATATATTCACTGGGTAATTTGCAAAAACCTGGATTTGCCCCATGAAAAAAAAACTGGTGGGAACACAAACCACCTCCAGTGCTTGAAAATGACCACATCTCACTCCTCTGGAACTTCACCATTCAAACTGACAGAAAGATAGATGCAAATAGGCCAGACATCATATTGAAAGACTTCAGACAAAGAACATGCCTTCTCATTATGATTGTCCCAATCGATATAAACGTATCTGTCAAGACCTACCAAAAACTGAGCAAATATAAAGATCTTAAAATAGAAATCAGCAAAATGTGGAACCTGAAGACTAAAACAATACCTGTTGTCATAGGTGCCCTGGGAATAGCAAAAGGGGCTGATTGCTACCTAACTCAGATACCAGGAAACCCAAATTTGGCAGAAATTCAAAAGATAGTGCTCATGGGAACTGCTCATATCCTACGCAAAATACTTTCTATGTAATCTCAAGGTTAAAAAAAAACATAATAATGGTGGTGGTGGTGGTGGTGGTGGTGGTGATGATGATGATGATGATGATGATGATGATGATGATGATGCCGCTGCTGCTGCTGGTGCTGCTGCTGGTGCTGCTGCTGGTGCTGCTGCTGCTGCTGCTGATGATGATGATGATGATGATGATGACTTCCCTGATGCAGTACCAGACAGTGGCGCCCATGGCTTCTGATCTTAACTGACTGGAAATGTTATCATGTACATGACTTAGTATAAAAGATGGGCTACAGCAAATATTCTGCTCAATACCACAGATTTGCTTGTCAGTTGTTTGACCATAACCAGTTGAGCATGTCCCTTAGTGGCTGATGATATGTACATCTCTGATCACGAGCATGAACATATATGCACACACACACGCACACACACACACACTCGCACACACACACACACACACACACACACACACACACACACATCTTCCCACAAATATTGGTTTTCTTTTAAATAGACACTAACCCCCTTATTTTCAAGGGATAGGTAATAGGAAATTTTAACATTTCTCCCTTTCCCAGTGAAGTATATTTACATATACAAACAGTGTACACAGTATTTGCATTAATCATACTTTATATAATACCAAGTGTTGTCATTCGTCAGCATTTGATTCTAGTTGTTAAGAAAATTAGTATGTGATTAACAACGCTTTAAGTCAATTAGCACGGATGCAATCCCAATCAAACTAATAACACCGTGCTTCACAATTTAATTCTAACGTCCTTTTCTTTATTTGTTACTTTCATTGTAGTATAATAAAAAAAATTGTAAATGGTATATATCTATCTGAAAGAAGTCTGTCGTATATATGTATATATATATAAGTGTGTGTGTGTGTGTATATGTTTGTGTGTCCGTGTTTGTCCCCCTAGCATTGCTTGACAACCGATGCTGGTGTGTTTACGTCCCCGTCACTTAGCGGTTCGGCAAAAGAGACCGATAGAATAAGTACTGGGCTTACAAAGAATAAGTCCCGGGGTCGATTTGCTCGACTAAAGGCGGTGCTCCAGCATGGCCGCAGTCAAATGACTGAAACAAGTAAAAGAGTAAAGAGTATTTATGTGTGTATATGCGTTTGTGTGTGTCTGTTTTCCGTTCGTCTGTGCATTTAATATATGTTTTTAACTTGCCATTCTGAGTCTGTTTTTCGTTTGTGCATTTACTATATATCTTTTTAAATCATTTAACAGAACACAACGCACCCTGGTTTTATTCAAAGTATGTTATTTACATATTCGTACGACTTCTATTTCTAGCCTTACTTCTTTCTCCTTTTTTCTCTCTCCATCTCTCTCTCTCTCTCTCTCTCTCTCCCTCTCTCTTGCTATCTATCTTTCCCCCTCGCTCTCTTTCTCCTCTGCCCTTTGTGTCTCCCTCTGTTCGCTGCTGAGACGTGACCCGTGGTCAGCCTTTTCATTCTCTCTCTCTCCCTCTCTCTCTCTGTTACACCGGTTGTAGAGGTGACCGGTCGTAGATTCTCTAGTCGTCACTTCAGCCTGTTTTGCAGTCTACTGCCCTTCTGTTTCCAATCCTTTGGGATTTCCCTCAAAGCGTTACCCATGCTTCGTCTTCATCTGGCCTTAAGTCTGCATTCTGCTTTATTTATTTATTTATTTATTTCGTTTTTGTCCCTCGTCCATCCACTAGCGGTGTCGTGTTGAATTACATTTATTCATTTTCGTATGTCCATTTCTGTATCGTTTGTTATTCATGTATTGTTTGTGTGTTCTCGGTTCCATATTCCCTGCAGCTCTTGCAGGTGCCTCCAGCTGAGACTCAATATTATCGTTAAAGGCACGAAATTGCGTCAGACCCACTGGTCGATAACTGATGAGGAATTGGGGACTTTCTGTGTCTGTTTTCCGTTCCTCTGTAAATTTAATATAATAAATGCTTTTAACTTGTTATTCTGTGTCTGTTTTTCGTTTCTGCATTTACTATACATTTTTTAAATTTATATATCTGTGTGTGTGTGTGTGGATGTATGCACATATATATATATATATATATACACACAATAATGTAAATACTATCAATGTCACATGTTTATTGTATATGTCTTGTTTATGCACTCATTTTATGCTGCGGAATAGTGCCACGGGAAAAAGTCTCTTTAAAATATCAAGTGTTAAGAAATATTGAATACTTCAAATTAGGGTCGATATTTCGCTGTTTTTGAAGTTCATCAGCATTGTGTACTCGAGTCACCTCGAAGCAATTGCATTCCCTGGTCTGCGGTATGTATGCAAACAGTGTGGAACCTATCTGCTGATGTGCAACAGCGCTGCCCAAGTAGAAACAAAATTAAGTTTGAATTATAAGCGGCTGTAATAATGTAAACATTATCGATGTCACATATTTAATATATGTATTTCACTTCTGCGCTCATTGGCTGAGGGTCGCATCAAGGATAAAAAAAAGTCTCTTTAAGGCGCCGAGTGTCCCGCCTGGTTTGATGTTTTCTCCTTTCTTATGTGTGTGGTACGGTATGTATGTATGTATGTATGTATGTATGTATGTATGTATGTATGTATGTATGTATGTATGAACGAATGAATGTAGGTAGCCGTGTTGACTGGTACATACAAATATACGTACAACAACGACGACAACGAATTCCCTAAAAGAAACCTATTATCTTAGAAATGGAACGATACAATTTTGATAATGTTATTCTAGATACCCAACAAAATACAGAATGGTCACAGCCTGATTGCTTTTGCTCATAGATATGCTCGATCATGTATGACCTGAAACTAAACCAGAATGGGATACGATCGGAACAACAACATCATTTAAAGTCGTCCGAAAAAAAAACCCAAACTTGCTTCAAATCACATCCAAAATTCTTTAAAAAGTACATTGATAATGCGATCCTCGATATATTGTCGGAAAGTAAAATATAAAAACAATAAGATGGTCACAATTTGGATAACTTTAGTTAATAAGTCTGGTCGATCGGGATTGTCCTGAAGCTTAACTACCACAGCAAGAATAGTAACAATAGCAACAATATGGACAAATAAAAATAATCAAAAATACCAATACAAAAACAATCAAGAACAAGATTACCACCTCCGTCACCGCTACAAACAACGAACCAACAAGAGAGATTCTAAATGGTGGTTTATTTGTTAGAAATATCAACCAAATATTCCTCGAATCGAACCAAACCGCTTTAAAAGAGAAAGTGAAGACGTTCAGATAATATAGTCATAGACAAAGCTTTGAAGACAGGGCGTTCACGGTTGGAATGTCTTTTATCATAGCTCAGTTTGATCAAGTCTGACCTGGAGTTAAACAACAAAAACAACAACAGCAACAGAATCAAAAACACCCCCACCAACGCTATTAACAACAACACCATTATCACCTCCAGCATCAGCACTTTAGCAAAACCAACAGATCGATAAGCATTTAACGCGCTATCACTAACCATAGTGTTTGCTAAACTACATTATCCTTAAACATGACCTGCATACGGACCAAGTCAGAAATTAAACATGGCTTTTAAGACGAACAAGTTAGACAGGCATGGCGTTTTATCCTGGCAACTGTGTTCGCAATTGTTTCACATCCGTTGCGAATGGACAGAACAAAGCCACTTGCCCAGCCACCACACAGACACGAACACATCCTGTTCTGTCTGACAACTACTTTACTTCATCCGACACATCCGATTTTAGTTCGAGATCCGTGTTAGATTCGTGTATGTGTATATGCGTTTGTGTATGAGTGTGGGTATTGATGCATATGTAAGTGTATGTGTGCTTGTGTGTTTGTATTTATCTACGTGTGTATGTATTACAAGTAACGTTCAATCAGAGTGACGTAAAGGATATGAGCTCAATTATGATGATGTGTCGGAAAATAGAGACGAGTAACTTCAAACTAAGAATCCGTGTAAAAACGATTAGGTTTGGGATTGTAAGCTTTGATGCCAAGATAAACCGACGAGGTTTATTTTGGCATCAGTCAACAAACAAGAACGACAAAGAAATAAAGAAATAAACATTAAAATATGAAATATAGAGAAATAACGAAATAGAAAAAGAACGATTCGGTGAAGAAAGAAAGAAAGAAATAGAGAGAGAGAGAGAGAGAGAAAGAAAGAAATGAAGAAAGAGAAAAAAAGAAAGAAAGAAATGAAGAAAGAAAGAAAGAAAGAAAGAAAGAAAGAAAGAAAGAAAGAGAGAGAGAAACAAACAAACAAACA